>NW_028277171.1:4242424-4545454 GCF_051122295.1 Plectrocnemia conspersa
AATAATTAAAGATACAAAATAAATTACCATTATAAAATATATTTTATATTAATTTTGTATAAAATACTTAAAGCCTCTGAAGTGATATAAATAAAAATCCACAAAAGTCGAATAATATACAAAAAAAAAATTAACGGTATTTTTTATAGAAAAGTGTTAAAATAAATTATTGAAACATACTTATATAAAAAAGTAGTAAAATAAATCGAAGTGAGAATCAATGATTTTTTCTATAATTTACTATAAATGCCATATAAAATAATTTTAAATTCATAACAATAGAAATATGGAAAATTTACTCACTCTCAGGTGTATACTAACAAATAAAAAATATGTATAAAATAACTCTATTTAAAAGGTAAATGAATCGTAATAGCATTTTACACTAGGTAAGTATCAGTGACTTAAATTCTCAACACAAAATACAGCATGTAAAATAATTACTATTAATATTGGTCATGTAAAAGTTACAATTGAAATTCTTAATAAGCAAATTGCTATGTATTATTATTGAAGCTTTCCTTAAAGGAATAATTATTTTTAATTGTAATTGAAACGCGTGTTTACAACAAATCCTAATCATCTTTTGAAGTAAAAATCTCCTAAAATTTAAAGATACGTGTTTATCTATGTGAGCTGACGATACAGATCAATATCAAAAATTTTTTTATAACTTGAATTCATATTTACATATGTGAAAAACTATTGTATAAGTAACCAAAATGAAACAGAGGCTATTATATGACAAACTTTGCCACCACCTCTTCAGTGAAAACAGATAGAAATCTAGCATTAAATATGTATCTATTAAATAGTTGTAAACACGAAAATGGTTATATATCAGTAATATATATTTTATGTTTGTAAAATTAATTGTTTAATTTATATAAACGTTTTAAAAATTCTAAGATTAATAAAATATATTTGAGTATTTATTTAAATATATTTTTTACCTCTTTTGCTATTCTTAAAGATTAGTAAACAACCTTTAGTTTTAAAAAGCAGGTCGTGAATGAGAAACATTCTACATAGATGTATGTTTATGTAGAATGTTTATAAAGCTAAAGATGTAATTTTGTAAAAAAATTGACAGATATTAACAATGAATAAAGGAGCAAGAATATTTTCTTTCTACCTTTTGTAAAAAAAATTGCTATGAAATTTAAATTAGATAAAAGTTTAAAATAAAACAATCTTTTAAATGTATTCATAAACATCTGGATACACAAAAACTCTGTGAGAAATACTTTTCACTACATTTTGTAAGTAAATTAGTTATGAAATATATATCAGATAATAGTCTTAATCAAGATTAAAATTTTGTAAATTAATAAAGTTAAAAAAATATTTGAAGTATTAAATATAGATTTAAGATAATATTGAAATAAATTTTAATATTATATCTATCTTACAATTTATATGTTATAAGTGCCATTTTTACATACGTTTTAATTATAATCTAAATTATTTATATAATTGTTAATAAATTCACACAATTTTTACAATATATGTATTTTAAAAATGTCCCAGAAAATTTTAGTAATGTCGAATTAAATATATTTAATTTTAAACTTCCAATTAATCCAAATAAATCCGATCTTATTGTTTCCAGAATAATCTATTTGAACATATACACACGCAACAAAATAACTGTGAGAGTCTCAGTAAATAAATTTAAATTGCAAACAAGTACTAAATCGTCATTGTGAAATACGCTCTCGGAACTAATTGCAAAGAACAACGATACGGCTCCACCACAGCATCCTTCTATATCAACACTCCCTTTTTGTATCGCCAAGGAGTCGATCGAAGATTCAAATATTTGCCCTATATATCTTCGAAAATCCCTAGTGTGTGTCTGTGTCATGTTCGTCGATTTACTAAGGCCCCCCTTAACCCTTTTAATGCCGGTTTATTCTTGTTTTGTTTATTCGAAGAGCTATAAATCCCATTTCAATGGTTTAAGATTTAAACCTTATTATATTGCAAAAGTGTCATAAAGATAAATAATATAATATTAAGGAGACATTTATTAAATTATATTAATAGTTTTTTTTAATAATATACGCTATGGATAGTTTTTCAGAGTTAAACCCTTCGGCGCCAAACAGAATTAACATTCCCAACCGAAGAGTGTCGATCTCCCTCCGCCGCGAACTACTCAATCAATGTTCAGCGCTCGAACTAAAACAATTTTCCGCGAAAGGAAAACTTTTCCCTGAGAAAGAAAATCGAAGAAGGGTGAAGAGAAAGAAAGATCGACGAATCAATGAACAATAAATAACCTGCCCTGAATGCCAAAAAGGGCCGAAAGTCGTCTAATCTTTATGAAAAGTTGTCGGCGTCGCGCGCCACAGTTTAACGAGCCGCGGAGCCCCTTCATTGTTAATTCAACACCGTGAGTAAGTCATAAAACGGACGAGGTTTTGCAGTAAACGGCGTATAATATAGAGAAAACGACAGATGATCGGCAACACGTTTTTACTATTCGGCTGTGTCGGAGACGATAAAATTTTGCGAAATGTGTGTAAGGATTGGATGTAAAAAATAGGTTTATTACAACACAAACGGCAATGTAAAAGCTTTTGAAACACTGCACTAACAAATATAAAAAACCTGATAAATATTTATATAATAAAACCCTAACGTCTGTCTGATGTCTGTCTATATAATACGGTTAACATGTTTATCATTGTGTCTCAGAAATTCAATTAAATTTCAATTAAATATATAGAAAAACAATAAATAAAAAATCACATTTTATCATAAAATCCTAAGCTTGTACAATTTAATAAAATTTTACTAAATTTATATTGATATAATTTATTAAAATAAATCATATTTTGATATCCAACTAATTTAACATTTTTTAAACAAAAAGCATATTTTCACAAAAAACAGCGTAGCGTTAAATTTTCAAATAGTACTACCGTTTAAGAAACTTGAAATTGCTACATATAATATGAAAACTAAATGCAGAAAAAAATAAATTTTAATTTAAAGAAGAATTATTAAATATACTAGAATATATAAATAATTTAAATAGCAATTATTGTGTGATTTTTTATTATTTCATAAAATATTATATTAAATTATTATAATAAAATTTCACATAAATATACCATGCAAAATTCCTATTCATAATAAAGCTATAAAATTTCAATCATAAAAGGCAATAAAAGTTCACTCAAAAGGAATACTTACACGACACGTGTGAAAAGTTTCGAATTTCACACGCGTTTCAACACTTCTGATAATCATTGTTAAAGCGGTAATAAAGCTTTGAAATTCGACGTACCTGCAACAAGAAAAAAAGCAATAAGAAAAAACGTAAGATGTCTATTATTCACATAATTGAAATCGCTCGGCTAGTAAAAATCAATAATTTCCCAACGCCCCTGGTCTCTCGCTTGACACTTAATGAAAAGTTAATACGCGTTATTTTCCAGATTTTTCTTCATTCTACTATTTTTTCACTTGATTTTTACTTTGTAGAATTTCATCGAATAGCCTTCGAGGGTCCTCCAACAAAATAAGTTCTTTCGCCAAATAAAAGCCGTTGCCCACTACAGATCGTTCCTATCAAGTTCAATATAAAAGAAACCCTTTTTTCTACTTCCACTACAGTATATACCCGGGAATACTCAAAGATAATTTATATCGAATTTCACAATACGAATTCGACGCAGAATCCGACATTTTACGAAACTGGGAGCAGGCATAATGAGGCCAAGATGAAATCCGACACAATAAAAAAATGTAATATATAATAACAATAAAAATTTATTCCTCTGGGTAGCTTATTAAAAACAAATTGCACACAATATTAAAGTGTATTTTCATGAAAGATATTCTATTTTAATATTATGTAACATAAATTTCCATGAACTGAGCATAATTAAACATGCAATATACATATTTATATTTATTACTATCAAGTCGTATGAGTCGAGTTTTTACGAAAATAAAAAAAATCACATTGAATAATAATTTTTATTTTACTGATCCTAAATTCAGATCTAAATCCATATAACATGCAATTCTTTAAAAAATGTTTATCTGGTAGAAAATTTGCTATCGTAAATTTTGGGGGCAATTTGTTTGATGGTATATTTTGATGGTTTGATAGATATCTACTAATGGTATATTAGTTAGAACAATGAATTTATTTTGCTTTTTTTCAATATCCTAGATAACTATTTGTTTTTTCAACGATATTTTATATAGAAAATCATACTAAATATAATGTATTTATTTATATAAAAAACGTGTGTTTTAGTTTAGTCAAAACACAAGTACGTTGTGATTTAATTAATGATTAAAAATATAGAAAATAATAAAATAATTAATAGATATTGTTTGAAACAGATGCTTCTAAAAATATTAGATTAAGTTAATTTGGATAAAAATATTAATTATTTATATAAAATATAAACAACCTAAATTAATTTATTGCTGTATTTTAATTTTAGACTTTCCCATTTATTTGTACCAAAAAAAATATAGTTAACAGAGAAGTGTAATTTGAGTATATTTTAATGATAAATGAGAAGTGTGATTTGAGTATATTTTAATTATTTGCTGATAATACGTGATATTTGTTAAGGGTTGATTTTTTTAAACTAATATATAAAATATGTATTTAAAGTGAATTTTTTATTAGTTTCAAGTACTGAAAAATTATTTAAATACACATTACAAATGCGATACTATGTTTCTAATGTAATATTTATTAGTTTAAAATATATATTACCATTTAAATGTTTTAATACATACGTAACCGTCTGAGTTTTTATAGATATTATTTATTGTGTCATCGTTATTGTAAGAAATAATTATTATAATTATAAAATTTAAATATAAATATTATTAATATTTAAAATGGAACTCTTCATCTTTCGTAATCAATTTAAAATAAAAAATGAATTATTTTCTAAAAATTCCATAATATATATTATTTGTACAATACATAAGTATAATATTAAAATATGCAATTTCTTCTTAATAGCATTTTTATACATAAATAATCACGAAATTATTACATACTGAATACTGAGTAGAAATGAAAATGTATTTTATTCAGTAGTTATTTAAATGATTACCGTTTATTTTTATTAATCAAAAGCTAATTTTATATTTTCTGTATTTATGCGCAATAATGATCAACAAAATTTATTATTTTTTTTTTGTAAATAATATATTGCAGCAAGATTAACTTTAGCCCAATACGTTACAACGGGATAAACACAATCAACAACTACTGAGTAAATTAGTAACATCCATCATATTAATTATAAACTATAAGCGTATATATAATTGGCAAATAAATATTGTTTGCCTCTTGTCTACATGTATAACTTCATTATTCAGTAGATGAAAAAATCTTAATTTTTCGTGTCTAAACTGTGCTTAGATCAACAGCATATCTATCAAACGCGCACGTGTGAAATTTAACAGTAAAGGATAAATTTTAGTTTGGTTTTAAATAATGGATTAAGCAACATTTCACGGTTTAAAATTAGCAGTTAATAAAAACAAAAATGTGCAGTGTAGTGAATCTTGACATTCAATCTATACTTTTTATTAAAAGATAGCACACAGCTTCACAATGGTTATATTATTTAAGGTGAAGTAATAAATACTAAAACACATTAGTTAAGGCAAGAAATCAAATCTATAAACTATTTATAACTAAAAAAGTTGAGGTTCCGGTATTCGTACACTCACTAGCTGCGGTACCTCACGATAGTGAGAGAGTTAAAGCTAGATCGTATAAATTTATAAAAGATAATTTTAAAATATTAAAAAAAAAAAATATATATATATATTTTTTCTTAACTCATCTAAATTTCCATTTATATTTAGGTGTTTGAATTTGAATTACTGTATTAATTAACTTTTAAATAATCACTATGTATGTACCAAAAAAATACCTTAAAATTTCAAAAACTGGGACGTACATGTGAGTTATTGGAAAGTATATATACATTCAAAATATCAGATCAAATCAAAAATAAAAATTTAAAACCCAAAAAGTGTAGCGTCCGGTATACACACACACGTTAGCTACGGTACCTTTCAGTAGTGAGGGATCGACAGCTTTTGTAGTTCTATCAATAAATAATAATATTATACGTAGTAAACGTTATACAAAACCAATTCCTTTTATAGGAAGACTTGTATTAAATTTTCTTTTTGCAATGAAAAAAGATATGTTGGTAAAAAATATTATCAAACATAAAAAACTATTGGTATAATAGGCATAACTAATCTATGTTACTTCTTCCGTAGTTTTAACGGATACGTGTCCGGTTTAAAAATACAAATATATATATATCATCTATTTTGATATCCGCCGCCACTATATTTTTGTTTATCTTGAATTTTTTTTACAGTCGCAATATTTATACAATATTTACCCGGTCGTCCGTTTCATTTGACGCCCGTGGGCGTAATCGCCGCTCTTTCGCCTCTGCTCTAAATAATATTGTTTCCATATACACATATATAATGAAAAAAAGGAGAAAAATAGCAGCCGCTTTTTGAGGGCCTATTTTAAATATTGTTATGAAATCAAAATTCACGAGGAAATTGGATTGTGAATATTCAAAATAAGCTCTTCGCCGTGATGGATTAACTGGTGCGCGCTCGAGCTACGCTCGATGTTACGGAAAACGCGTAATCTATTTATTCGTTTTACATACTGCCTACCGTACCTACGTATGCTCGCTTTGTACGAATTAATCTCGAGAACAAATACGAGTCGTAATTGAATAATCTATTTAATGCGGGGCGGCGGGCATCTATTCCAGAAGAAGAGCATCTGGGATCGTGTAACTTTTACTATGATTTTTTAATATGTTTAATGAATGAACCGAAGATAAGGATATGAGATTCTTTAAAGATTTGACTATGCTTCATAATAAAAAATAAACATAATAAGACAACTGAATTTTTAACTGGTCAAAGTTATTTCAAAAAGCGCATGCGTAGTACTGTAGTAAATAGTGAATCTAATTTTCAGCACATTTTTCAATTTCGGTAATCGAGACTCATACTTTAATGAATTTAGGAAGCTCCTGGAATTATGGAGGGTTTTTTCCAATGTTTAAATATGACAATAAATACACTGACAGTCAATGTTTCAATCGTTTTAAATTTTAAAAAATATTAATAAAAACGATTTATTATAGCATTGCTTAAAAATTAAATAAAACGAATGTCAACTACACAGTGCATATTTTTTAATGTAATTTTAACCAAAACATTTTTACTGTCAATAAATCACGCAAAACACTGCACTGGCGTATCTTTATGCGATATCTTGCAAACGTTGGCATTATTTTCCCAAGCCAAACGAAACATATCGTCTCTCAGTTAAGCCACATACACACACATAACAGAAACAACGTTGCAACTTTACATAATACACATAACTCACGACTCGTTGAGTGCAAAATTAAAACTTTGTCCGAAAACGAAGCGAACCACACACAAATAAGAGAGTATCTGCTATACCAGCGCTTCCTAAAATTTTAATTTGCGACAAAATATCGGTTCAAAATTGCATAGCGATTGATAGTAAGAAAAAAATTGTCTTTTAAAAAATATGTGTATTGAAAGCGTTTGTTTCTATAGCAGATAATTCCCTAAAGTTATTTACCGGCCAGTAAAAAGCTGTACTGCAGGAAAAATATATAAATCGGTCAATTTTCAACGGGTAGATTAACCGAATTATTGGCCGGTGTTACATTGGGAATAACCCCATTGTTGTATCATTATTGTAATATTAATGTGTGCACGCGTACAGCCAATTAATAATATTTAATCCGTACGAAATGAAAGCATTTATTTAGATTAACGGCGGACAAAACACAACGCTCGAGTGCTTCGTCAATATTAAAACCGACAATTTATTAGCGAGCGTTCAGGCTGTACCACATCGATCATAATTTGTAATTTAAAGGCACCGATAAAAAGTTCTTGTTGTAACAAGCTCCGATAAAAAATCAACAAAGCAGCGGCACAGTATGGGAAGGAGTGAAAAAGAGTGAAAAGTGGCGACATAATATTCAATGTGATAAAAATACATGAATATTTATGGCTTGACTGAGATAATTACAAAGGTAACACACATGGTATATTAAATAACATTAAATTATTTTTAATAACTAGTACTGTTATAAAACCAATAAATTTTTATATATTTAAGTTTATGTAGAAATCTACATTTAAAATTCGTTAAAGAAATATTTTTTTATGAATATATTATTTATTTATTGCTGCTTTGAGTGCATCAAACTGCACTGTTAACGCCAAGGTCACTCGTTTAAAATATTAATACGTATGTATAGTAAAAGTTACGTTATAAATATTATGAAAAATAAATAACCAACTGGCTAGACAAAAAACTTTTGTCATTACAACTCAATTTAACAGCTGAAACACGCCCATTTGCTGTTTAGGGCCCATACGCACTGTCGGCTAGCCGCCGGCGACTAGGGACCGCCGGCTCAAAAACGCAAGTAGCTAGGCTAGGCGGCTAAGCCGAGCGACTCGAGGTCGGGTAGTACATTCGCGAAGAAATTGCAATATTAATTTTAAAGAGAAAAAAATATTATTTTATTTTCAATATAATATTGAATTTCCCTGTATGAAACGCTTTTTGTTTCCCAAATGCAATTATAAATGTATCTGTATTATGTTAATAAAATTAATTTAAATTGAGAAGCAAGAAATAATATAATATAATTATACATATTATTTCACAATATTTTTTTTTCGTAATCAATATTCATATAAAATTATTGTAACCGATTCGGGATTCAATTTCTACGGTGAGCTTTTCTGTGTCGAAGCCATTTTGTGTGAATGATGTATAAGTCGCCTCGAAAGTCGCTCCTCGTGCGAATGCACTCATCTAAACCCATGCTTTTATAGGTTGCCGCGACAGGCAAGTCGCCTGTGCATCACCCCTGCACAGGATCGCGCCTGACGCTCCGGCGATTCGGCGCCTGCGTGCGTATGCACCCATTTAAAACCATATAAAGTACAGTCGCCGGGCGGCTAGTCGCCGGCAGCTAGCCGACAGTGCGTATGTAGTGCCCAACTAGATTCATTATAAGCTCAAAAACACTTAGTTATCATTCTTTTGAATTAACAAAACCAAAGTTGGGTTTCGTCAGTTTGTTTAGGTTAGGTTGAGGTTTGAACATCTTGGCCTTAATTTATGATAGTTTGGCCTTAACCCTTTGAACGCGGAAAGCGACTATAGTCGCCCAATTAATTTTTTTATCTCTTTACGCAAAAATCAGTAAAAAAAATGCTTTTCAAGAAAAAACTTTTTTTGTGAATAAACATAAAATATCATTTTAAATGAATAAAAATTAAAAAATCAAAACATTTAAACACAGTATCAAGGTAAAATTTGCATTTTCAAAAAAAAAAACCATAAAATATTATTTTTGTTAACGCGTTCAAAGGGTTAATATATTAAAGTAGTTTTAGAATAAAATTGTACAGTCCATGTACTATTTCAAAAAAGAGAAACAAAATATTCTGTAGAATAATAATCATTATTCTAATAATTATTTAACACCGTTTTTAAAAAAGGCCCGTATTGAACGTTTCACGCCTCTCAAATAACAGTTTCGTGCAGCATATAATTTCACTAGCACATGTCAGTGACATTGTATTTCCAATAATAGAAATAATATATGTCTATTCAGGGCCACTGAGAGCGAACCTGTGCCCTAGGAAAACAATGATTCCGGGCCTCATATTTTCAGAAATCATATTTTATGCGAAATATTTTATTGAATTAAAAATTATTGAAAATTTCAATAACTTCCAATTGAATGGAAGTTACGCCCTAAAAGCGGCCATTTTAATAGGATCATAAAATTGGGTTGAGCTTCGATGGGTGATAGAAGGCAGACATGAATTAAAAATTATTGAAAATTTCTACTCCTCATAATTATTTGTGTTTTTTGGCTGCTCAGTGTTGCCATATAGTGAACTTCTAGTCCAGGTCTAAAGCAATAAAATCGTGTCATCGCGGTGAAAACGCATTTTGAATTTTTTTTGCCAAAATCCGGTTTGAATATACTTTGATCAGCCCTCTTATATTACAAGTCCATAGTAATATTGGTATGCATAGCTATCATATTTTTAAAACCTAATGTAATAATGAAATGCAGACAAACTATAGAGCCATATGTGAGATGCGATGTATGTCTGTACTTATTCTTCTGCTTATTCTCTCCTGAGAGATGAGCTGGCTTAAGTTATATAAACTATAATTAGTTTTAGAACTTTCATTAGATTTGGTTTGGGTTGGAACAGCAAATGGACGTTTAACAATTGTCGAATTGCGTTTCATAAACATTTCAGAGCAGCATATTAGCGCCTTTAAGTTAAATTATATTTTCACTACTAAAAATATAAATCTACTGGTAAAAATGTATTTAAATGCTTAAAAAATATACATTTGCTGTAACATGTAAATAAATAATGATAAGTTTAGATCATAATATTTTACTAGCACCTGCCAGATAATTTTTTTTTAATAGTAAAATTATAAATTTTCTAATGAAAATGTTTTCCTATACTATTTTACTAAAATGACATTTTTAAAAAAAAATTCGGGACTGCATTTTCTAGTTTTTTTTAAGGATAATCACATGAAATAAATGTTTTATTTATTTATTTTTCTGCAATAAATCCAGTTGTCAAATTACCAATATTAAAATATATAAAAATAATAAATTTAGTGGGTGCTTTTGAATGCAATGTTCCGCTCTTTTTATTTATTGTATAATATGTATAAAAAATAGCTAAAGGAACCTATACCTGAAATATATTAGGGAATTGATGACGAATTTTGTCCCGCATTTAGAAAATGACTGAACAAATAATTTGGTTAAAAATATAGTATATTAAATAAAATGTTGTAAAATGCTTTTAGCGAGCACACTATGTCCAACCAGAGGGTTTATGAATAGTAAAAACGTTTCCAAGAGAGCCACAAAGACGATAAAAATGGCAAGATAGACGACCGGCCTAAAACATTTATAAACAAGAAAATAAATGTTAGTAATCGCCAAATAATATAAAGAAATTGCTAAAGAACTTGGTATTGATGGAACTCTTCTTTTAAGTAAAATAACAGTGTGGTTAAACACATTTTTTCGTAATTGCTTAAATACTTAATTTGATTACAGGTAAGTTATAATTTCACTATCGAAACATGTTTGTGAAAACTGCAAAACTACTTTATTTATTTTTGGTTGATACCAATGCCAAAATAAGTGCTTTTATCAATGGATGGTATAAAATCATGCGCCAGAGATTGGAATTTGACAAACCAATTGAATGGAAGTTACGCCCTAAAAGCGGCCATTTTAATAGGATAATAAAATTGAGTTGAGCTTCGATGGGTGATAGAAGGCAGACTAGTACCTTTTTCGACAGAACCATCTTTTACACAACTGTAGTATACTGAACATTTATTTTAATGTTTATTTAAACTAAAAACAATCGTTCAGATTTAAATATTTTTGTCAATTTTATGTAATTAATCCCTGTCGCCATATTTCAATTGCTCTTTTTGTTAGCCTTCCACACAAAATCGCTTAGCATTCAACCCAACTACTGCAAAAAATTCAATTGAAGGCTTCTTCTTCTCGACCTGGTTTCAAGACCACTTTAAATTAACCATTAAAATGGCTGCCGCCACAATAACGCCGTCGTCGGGGGCGCTAGTGTGACGAATTGCCCGGGGCCACGCGAATAACAACATCCGGCTCTTCCCCGGAACGAAAAAGTTTTACGACCCCTGGCGGACATAATGCGATATTTACGAACGCCGAATCGGAACGGTGACAGCCCGTTAAACAAATGACTGTCCGATCATGTCCACATGTTGAGTTTTAGGATTGTCCTGAGATTGGCCACTTTAATATTCTCCAAGTTGAAAATAATGGCTTGAGTAGATTCGTAAATAGATATTCTATGATAGTAAATTAAAAACTTTATGACATGACATTATTTTTTAACCTTTTGGATTACATTGATGGTGCAATGCCATAATCCCGGTCTGATCAAATACTCGTTTGATGTACCATGTTTTTTGAAGCTCAGAAATATTTTTTTTAAATAAATTTACAGAAATAAATAAGAAGCGTCATTCTGATCGAATAGCACACATTTCCTTATGCTATTTTTTGAGGGGTTGGATCATTATTTTATTACTGTTTCGACTGCTATTGAATCAATGTCTCATCAGTAGTACCAAATCTATTTATAAACCACTAGATCACCTACATAATGGAAAAGCAGGTTGAATGCGTAAAAATCAAAAGTATCTAATCAACCGCAAAAAATTGATATGTTCAACTCATTTCTTAAAATGTTTTAAATCCATCTACTATACATTAACCCTTAATTCAGCGAATTTTACCATGAGCACATCTTGAGTCATATTGATGTTAGTATATATTATATATAGTAGTAACTTTTGCAAGCCTGAGATGATAATGTTTAATGCTTTCCCTCTCATGCTTCAATTTTGATAATTGTATATAAAGGACAGTATGTTTTCAAAGCATTTTCAATGTCTTTGTGAATTTGTTTCGGTGTTACGCTTCTTTTATACAGGTATATAACCACAGTTAAAAGAATACTAAGATATAAATAGTTGTCATAACCTCACAAAAATGTATGCATCTCTCAAAAGCAAAAGCTCTCTGTGTTTATAATCTCTTCACGTGCAATAACAAAACATAAATACACATAATAGACTACATACATATAGTGCATATAAAAAAATATACACATTCGTTCATATCACATGAATGTTAAAATACGTAGAGAATTTTAATGATTTGTTTTTCGAAACTACATATATAAGGTGAGTATGTTGAAAATGCAATTTATGCACGTTGTTTTAAAAATAATAGTATATAGGAATAGAGCAGAATTTACCCAGTATAAAATACAAATAAAAACAAAGCTTATTAGGGTAACACATATTTATAATATGATTTGAAAAAAAAATAGAAAAGAGCTTATGCAAAATACAGAATTAAATAAATGTATTACTTAGTAAGGTAAATATATCAAAATAATTAAAGATGAGATATGAAAGATGTTATATGAAACTAATAAATTGAATCATTAAAAATAATATATGGCACCGCAATAACCAGGATTTAGAAAACAACTTTCAACAAAAATAAAATGATTGATAAAAGTATTATTATTATTATGTGGTTTTCCTTAAATAAAATCCGTAATAAGGACATTTTACGGTTGTTAACTTATGGATAAATTGGGTTAAAGTGTAAAGGTAAATATATAAATCAATGTTATTACTAAACATTAATTCAATCGTTCAATTTAATCCGAATTTCGTTTAAATTTTGATTCTGTGTATGTAGCATATTAAACAAATTACTAATGCATCGAAGCATCAGCGAACTAATAATGCATCTAGACATAATTATGACATCGATGCTTCATCACAGTTTACGCTAATTCTATCAATTATCCGATTCAATTAAAATATCGATCAGGCTAATGTCGCGACTCAAACTATCCAGTTTTGAAATGTAATGAACTCAAATATCACCAAACTGCCACATAATACTTTAAAATATACATTTTTGTTAATATTATCTAATAACGTAATAAAATCTGACATATGGAAGCTGTGAAAAAAATAATTAGACAAGGAAGCTGTATTTAAAGCAATGCAATATGCTTAAAACATTTGCGAAAAATAGGCTCACGTAAAATTTAGAATGTCATTAAAAACTTCCTGTAATTTTCATTCATTACTTAACAAACATCTTGAACACCTGCCTATATTTTGGGTATTTCACAACAATTTTTGCGAAACCGCTAAAATTCATCCGATAATAAATTATTATCTCACGGTGTATCACAAGGGTCTTAATTGGGACCATTGTTATTTACATCATATATAATAATAATGATACAATTAATAATGTCAAAAAGTGTGAAATACATCTGTTTGCGGACCACACATTAATGTATTGCATTATTACCGTAATTTGGTAAAATATAAAACAAAAAAAATCTTATGCGTTTAAAAGAATCTTTATGGAGTACAATTAACAACGAACAGTCCACTGACGATACAGCTATTGTAACAAGGGCTTACGGTATTAAACTATTTGCGAATAATTTACAAAAGTCTTATGCAAACATTTTGAGTAGTGGAAAATTAAAATCAAACAGAAGCAATTTTATTCACAATAAAATAAACAAATTTGATACACACACATTTATGCAATCTGCCGATTCTCACGCGGAGCGGTTTTTTCTTATCTAAAAATTATTATGCAAATATAAGACCGATTGAAATAGTTGAAAAAATCATAAATATTTTCATGCGATTTAAATACTTCTCCCCTAATAAAAGCTTTCAAAAAAGCATGCATATTTTCAAACATCTGATATGAACCCATTCTGTTTTTTAAATAGTGGCATAAAAAAATGTAGCAGTTGTAAAACATCTAAAAATATTCGTTCAAAATTAATTTATAATAAAAAGAGGCTTTATGAAAATTCTAGAGAAATCAGAAAATTTCTTTAGAAATGAGAATTCTTGATTTGGCATTTTTCTCTATAAATTCTCAAGAGTAAATACTAGCTTTACAATATATCTGATTTTTTTTATTAAAATCGAATAAACGCACATATAATAAAACTAAAAATATAATGATGGATATTAAAAAATTTAATGTTCGCTTCAAGACAGAATATTTATTATATTACTTGGGATCTTAGTTGCTAAAATTATAAATTTATTACATTTATAAATCATCAATACGTTATACAATATTTATTTATTTATTTATTTATTTTATTTATTTATTTTATTAATTTATTTAGTTTAATAGCTAATCTTTACATCTAACAAATTTAGTAAACATATATAAAAAATACATAACAGAAAGAAAAAATAAAAATATACAATAATAAAGTCTTAATATTATAATTTATTTCTATATGTACGAAGGTGTTTTTTTATTCCATTTATGAAACCCGTTATATTTTTTCTGTTTCGGATTTCTCTTGGAAGATTATTATATAAATCAAAACCTCTGTACATAATTCCTCTAGCCGTACTCGTTTTCTTATACTTAATTATCTTTAAATTTTCTCTATTTCTAGTATTATATTTATGTACATCTTTATTTCTTATTAAATACTTATTATTTTCTAACTTATATATAAATACTAAAACATTCATACTTAATATTTCTTGAACATTCATCCATTCTAATCTATCAATCATACTTTTACAATTAGTTAATCTATTTTTATTTAAGATTACTCTCATTGCCCTATTTTGTAATTTTTGCAACATTTGTTTGTCTAATTTATTTAACATATTTAATAGTGTTGCACAATAATTAAAATGGGGCAATATTATACTATTGTAAATTATTTTTTTTGTATTTATACTTAATATATTTCTTTATCTAGATAATAAACCTATTTTTCTACTAATTTTTTTAAAAATGTAATTACAGTGTTCTTTAAAATTTAATTTTGTATCAACAATTACTCCTAAATATTTTATATTATCCACTATTTCTATACTAGAGTTATTTATTACTATTTTGGTACTATTATCTAACACATTTTTATAATTAATAAACATACATTTAGTTTTATTCTCATTTAATTTAAGTACATTATTCTTTAACCATATTTCTAATATACTTAATTCATTATTTAAATTATTTACAATTTCTTTAATGTTATCACCTATGCAATACATTAATGTGTCATCATAATACAGTGCTTTTATAAATATGATAGATCGGACCTACAAAAAAAATTCAATGGGAATACAAATCAATTTGAACATACGTGTGATGTTTACAAAACAAAAAATTCCAAGAATCAAACTATGGATTATAATGTTAAATATGTTATGGTTGGTTTACATTCATATGGTTGAAATTATACAAAGTAATGGATTTGTATTGTACTTCTTAACAAATTTAAAACGAATGTGGCGATAAGGGTTAAAAATGCAAACATTCACCCGTTCGAAATGAAAACAATGAACGGCAATTATATTTTTACAGTCGACGAGTTTCGGCGTCGCTGCTTTTATATGTACACCTTTTTTGGAAAACCCGGCCATATTTTTTATTTTCGCGTCCAAATTGAAAATTATTTACAACGTGTCAAGGTTGACTGCGAAACAGTTGCGTTTCGGGTAATAAACGACCGGAGAGTTCCCGTAGGAAATGCGTGCCCGTGTAACGGCAAAAGATATTATTTATTTAATCAGACATTAATGCCGCCCTGGTGGCCTTGCACCGGCCAGGGCCGCTGAACTAGCAGGCACGAATGAAACGACCATTATAATAAGCTATCAGATTAAATTGTGGATTTTTCAACATGTACTATAAGCGAAAATTTAAAAATGTTTCATTCGATCTAATATTTATAAACCGTACGAATTTTCAATCTTACTTGATAAATGGACACTTCGCAAAAAAGTGTTATATATTTATATAAAACAAATCTTAAGCTTTCTTGTCTTTCTCATGTTTTATCACGTTTTATTTTTAGACTTCTTTGGCAATAAAAATGTTATTTTTAGACATTATTAAGTATTGCTTTAAGTTCCTAAAAAGGAAAAGTGAAAAAATGTTTGATTAAACAAATATTTATAAAACAACTTAATCATAATCAGATTTCTCTAGAATACCATAATGTATATATACTTACTCCTTCTGATAGAAATATATATAATCAATATTAAATCATAAACTCAATATCTTTTAATGATTGACTAGAATTATTGAGAACGCGAGAGATTAATTAAAATGCTCAATTACTCTCATAAAATAATGAGATACTATTTTCCTAAAAATTCTTAAATAAATTTAACAAAAATATTTTTTAAAATTAAAATCATTTTATGGATTTAAAGGTATACTTAAAACTCTCTTAAAAGTCAGAGATTTCAAATATAATCATACTTTATTTAAATGTATGTAAATATAATTTTAATTAATATCGCTAAACTTTTAAAATAAAAGTAAATCACGCATTTAATTCAATTCTAATCACGCTACAACATAAAAAATATATAGATATACAAAACCAAACAGAGTTCTTTATTATATTTAAAAGGATGAAAATCACTGAAATCACCTACCGTTAAATAAATTGGACATCGAACCCGAAAGAGCGAAAATCCGGCATTAATTAAACGAGGGCCAATTCGAAACACTCGGCCGATACACGATATTCCAAAAGCGTTAATTAAAATTTGCGGCAGGCGTCATCAACTTGCTAATTTGACAAATAAACCCAACGCTCTCTTTCCCCTAAGGGACTCGCACTCCCTGCGTTTTTGAGCGAATTTTCCGCGGTCGGAAAAGGGACCCAGCTAAGCATTATTATCACCACATCGTCGCGAGCGATAAAACCGATCGTTCAAACATAAACCCCGACCGTGATTTTTATAAAGCCTCGAAATGGTTCTCGGAACCCTAAAAGTGGGTTTTTCAATTAACCGAAAAATTTTATTGCGCGTGTATGACATTTTTCTCGGACGGTTACTTTCGGAAGAGTACGGAGAAGCACGTGTATTATAACAGTTAGGTGTATAAATAAGCTCTAGAGACAGAACATACTGGCTTGGCATGACATTCACTTAAGTTCCATACAAGGATTTATTTTTTTACAATAATATAATATATTGTTTTATTACATAAAAACTCGCAGCTATAAGATTAAGTTTATTGACTAGAAAACATACTAAAATGAATATGTACTATAATTATTTTACAAATTACCCTATTATTATATACAATTAAAACACGTATATTAAATTTAAAAAATAAAATGTTAATCAAGTTATTTTACAAATTTCATATCAGCATGGTTTCGTAAAATAGTTAAACTCACTTTAAAACATCGCAAATTGGTAAACTGTATTGATAACCACAAGCGAGCTATATATTAATTAATTTAAAAATTTATAATACAAAACCGGTCGTCTCTAAATGCATTAATTTTATTATTTAGTCAAAACGAACACGGTTATAATTAAATAAATATTTTATATGGCTTTACGGTAGATTAAAAATGACTAAAAACATGCTGACAATAGTTATAATTAGCGGTTATATGTTTAATATGCTAGCATGATTTTTGTTATTTAGTGTATTGTGAAAGTACCTACGAGAATTTATTTTTTCGAACGTATCGTTGGCAATTCTTACACAAAAAGGGGGAGGCAATATGTAAAAATCACTGCAATAATTAATGATCTATATAAAATCCTAATTCAATGAAATAATTTCACCTTTAATATAAAATGTTTAATTAAAAATATGTTTGACATATTAATTCTATCACTGTAAATCAAAAAAGCTTTCTTAGCGAGCTTATTTCCGCGCTTAACCCATTCCCCGCGTTTAATTACACACTAAAAGGGCGGACTCGCGATACGTAATTATTTATCAAAACGCGGCTCAGTTAGTATGTTTCTCAGTTAATTATCGCGGCCCTTCGGTGATCCATTTGCGAGTCGTGTCTAATTACGTGCTACGTTTACGCATCCGTCCGGTAATCGGATAACTGGCAGTATCTCTCCCCGCGGTGCGTGTGTGCCTAGTTAATTATTAAATATTATTACGCCGACGATATTTTATATGTAGCGATATAATGAAATTTTCACACACGGCGAGTGCATGATGTAACGTCGGAAAAGAAGAATGAAAAGTGGCTCGTGTAATTTACATGGTTCGAGATTGATGGCGACGGCGGGAGCACGCGATGTACGGAGAGTGTTGTTAATCGGAAGTTAAAGGTGAGAAATATAACCGGTGCACGTTTTCTTAGCTATTATCTGAACGCTGGTTCAAGTCAAAGTGGGTTAAGTAATTTGCGATTTGGATTTTTATGTGAAAGTACGAAATTTATAAACGAGCTGCTCACGAAACGCTAAGTTTTAAAGTAATCTCTCTACATATTTAATCATATATTTGAATGGTTTATATATATCAAATACAGATGTAAAGATATTTAGGATACGATTGTAAAAGATTGTAAAATTGTAGCACTGGAAACATGGAATATTTGAGTGGTAACATTTTGCTACACTGCTAATAATATTTTTTTTTTATTAAAGCTGGTTAAGATCAGTTACGGCAATTTTTTTTTTTTTTTTTAATTAATAACTGTTTTAAGATGTGAGATGTAATCGCCCAATAAATATTAGTTTTTTAATTGTTACTTCTTTAACTTATGCTATATTAGAATGAGCGTATATGTATAATAAATATAAAATAATTGACTTGGAGATTAGCAAAACTGAATATGTATCGCATGATCAAATATTTATATATTGCTATTTATTTTATTTATAAATAATATAATACACAAGAGTTGTTAACATGTACATGAATTAAAAAAATGCATATGCATTACAATGAATTATATCCACAAAATTTTTCAGATTGATTATTATGATGAATTTCAAGGCTTACCCGGAGTTTGCCGTTTAATTTGGATATATGCTATTTTGTAACAATTTTTATAAAGCTAAAACCTTCACAAATATACTTCGGTATTTTGAAGGATATCGGCATTTTATTTACTAATCATCTTGAATTTCTTATGTAGTCAAGATTTTCAATAATGCACTAACAATTCAAAAGATTTTGATACAAAACACATGGCACTTAAAAATTGATAGATAATATGGATTTTTATTAGAAAAATATTTCTATCTAAATAAATATAGACATTTGCCTTCTGCATTTTTAACAAATACATTTGATTCATTGAGTTCACGTAGAATGTCAGCAAACACAGTTTCCTTAAAAAGAACAATTACAAAAGGTATCAAAATAACACGTCTCGTTATTTGTTTTTGAGTAAAAAAAATTATACCTTTTATTTATTAATTTACTAACAAAAACATCACTTACATTAAAAGATAAAAATGATAAATTATTCTAAATATAGAATAAACACTGAAACTTTAAAAGCAATAGCTAAAAAATCATTCCATAATGACACTAAAAAGGCCGATAAAGGACCACTTTTCACGAAAGAGAAAGTTATGTATGCTATAAAGTTGTCAGAAAACAAAAAATCAGTGGTACAAGATGATGTATACATCGAACTGGTAATTTTTTTTTTAGACGATCAAAACAACACAATCTTAGAACCTTTCAACGAGATATACAGAACAGGTTCAATACCAAATGATAGGCTTAAATCCACCTTCATTACTCTACTTTTAAACCAAATGACCAAGAGTGCCAATAATATAGAACAATAAGCTAAGTGAGTCACATAACTGAACTATTCCTTAAAACCATTCACAATAGAGTGAGGAAAACATAAGGGACACTCAGTTTAGTTTTAGAAATGATTTTTAGTACAAGAAAAACTGAGTTTTACAGATTATTAAAAATCTTTGTTTGACAAAAAGTGTTTTTTTTTAAGTTAACAAAATAATAAATAATAAATATATTTATTGCCCAAAGAGATTGCAATACCAGTTGTACCGATGCCGGTTTTGGTGCAAAAATCGACCTTCAGTACTACCGGTAGATTTTTTCCTCTAATCCGTACATTTTATTTGCTAAAAATGATAACTTCCTGGCTTAGAACTACAAAAACAATAATTTATATTTTGCTTGAAAACAGAAACGGAAAATAAAATAATCCTCATTGTAATGAATCTACCTTAGTGTTATCGAAGTATGATATCAATTTAAAAAATGCAGTATTTACGTATTATATAATATATATAGCTAAAATATATTTTTTGTTACTTGTAACGTGAGTAGAAATATAATATATAAGCATTCGAGAAATCTTTCGAAAATAAAAATGAATGAGATATTCTTAATTAATATGAAATATGCAATGATTCCAATAAGATTATATAACATAAATAAATCATCATCAGCAATCATAAAATGCTGTTGTTTACACTCCTTCCTCATAAGATTTTTCGAAAAATCGTTATGAGGAAGTTAAATATATGAATATATTTCATTGAAATTAATTGTCGAGTTTGCCCCTGATATTAAAATTTTAGAGACAACCAGAAGCAGTCGATCAAAGACGATGATTTTCTAAAATTATTGTTCTTAAAGAAGAAAGATTTGCCGCCTGTATTATCAAACATATTTTTTTCGACAATATAATAAATGAATGAAAGTGAAGAAATAAATGGAACAAAAGGGTTTTTGTATACAGTCGTCCTATTAAATTTTATTGGTACTCGTAGATAACACAATAAAGGATCAACGTATAAAGTATTTTTAGAAGTACCTGAATGTAAAGAAGATTGTTCAAACGATTTTTATTGCTCGAAATACGAAATATTCATAAATAGTCAGACTGATAATTGGTCATAAATATCGGCAACTTAAGTTGAAATTTTAGTTGAAAGTCTCTAAAGAAGTCGACCATATTATGATATAACTAAAATTTAAATTAAGCAAACTTATCATTTAGTGAAGAAGAAGTATAGACAGACTTCGCATTAATTTGAAAGAATTCTTTGGGTTCAATTCAGCTTAAATATTCTGTGCAGCAGTTTAAAACATCATATTTGGCAATATGATATGAGATGGATTTTATTCTTTAAAACATTTGAATATGACAAAAATAAAAAAAAACTTTCTAGTTAACTATCTACAACAGTATAAAAATGCACACACTAAGTTCATAAATAATTAATTTAAAAAAAATTGAACAATTTTCTGAGGATATCACGAGTCGTCCTTCTCTACTTTCTGAACTCTGACTTTTTGCTTCAGAGCACGCTCTGCTCTTCCCACTATTTCTCACCCATAAATTCTCCAGTAGCAAGAGGACTTCCTAGCTAAATAGCTGCAGAAATTAAATTTTTTTATTTCGTACATGATATAGAAAAACTTTTTGACCAAACATTGATTTAAATCATTTTATTTAGTATTTATATTTTATGTACATATGTCAATATATATTGATTGTATAGAATATTTTTTTATACTAATAACCATGCTTTGCTATAAAAACTAATTTAAATCGTTATTTATAAGAGTCGTCCCTTTAACATATAATTTCAGAAACACAAACTGTAATAATACACTTGTAAAATATTTAAAATACAGTGAATATACTAAATTATTATCTTACAAAATACAATTGAAAAACTTAATTTACGATCGGTAATTTAAAAACATATTCATCACTTTTTTCACTAACTTTCAGCAATATATTTTTTACTCTATCAGCAAAAATGAATAATAGCACCACTCGCGTATTCACGTATAATAACGTTACACCTTATCATGATAAAGTCACAAGTTGATATTGATTGATGTATTATACTATAAAGTCTTACCGATACCAATGATCCAGTTTTTATTGTCGAACGCGAAAAAGGCTGAAACCGAACCGTGGAGGGACATTAAGTGGTATCGCGCTTGACATTCGAGAGTCCAGGGCCGGCGCAGGAGGACAGGACAGGACAGGATCGAGGTGGCGGCACTTTGTTGCCCGCCCGTGTAATTTATCATCATTTGAATGCGTGTGGGAGGACGAGGGCTAATCGTCCTCAGGCGCGATCGATTAGCTGTCAGTGCCTCCTGGGTGTCCATCCCCCTAGCGGGCTCACCCCCGATGGACGATAATGACATTGACACGAGACCGTCTGATTGTGTTGCGTTAACGACAAAGACTAATGAATTGGTCGGGTGGCGATTGCGAATTTTGGTGAATTTATACGCTGCGATAATATTAATAGAGGGATAAGATTGAGAAAATAATAGATACTGACTATAGCGTTGCAATGTTATAAATGGTTTGTTCCTGATCTAATAATGCGATTGTTTGGATGTATTATTAAGCCTTTGTTAAGTCATAGACGGAGCTATTCACTAGGATAATTTAGTTAACCATTTCTACAAAACAGGGTAACTGATAAAGTGCGAAAAACATTTTTGAAAAATAAATATTGCACCCTAAAATCAATCATGATATTCTTTTTAATTTAAGGATATAGTTTTTTTTTATAATTGTTGCGCCTGTAAAAAATTATTTTCTTCAATGAATTCTAATAATTTAATGTAGTCGCGAGGGCCTTTAGCATTCGCAGAGCCATTAAATAATCTGCAAATAATTTCTTTTCCTATTTTATATATTTCTTCTTTTGAAGAATAACTAAAAACGTCCTCTTTTGACTGTTGAAATTTTAAGCTTAGCACAGCATTATTAAATTCGAATAGTTTTACCAGAAAAATTAAGACCCCTTCGGCTGTTAATATTAATCTTAAAACAATTTTTATTAACAACTGTTGCTTCTTCACAAAAACAATATAAAAAAAACTTTTTCGAATAATCGAAAAATAAAAATAGCCCTAAATCGCTTTGTATTACGCCGATTCTCATGTGTAATTTCTCCTCATCGGAGCGAGTTTTTAGATCACCAGAGCAAAGATAAAGCCGCCGGCCGGTTTGAATAATAGAAAATCGCAAAAAAATGTTTTTCATTCAAATACTTTCGATCTTGCAAGAAAGTATGCATATTTTTAAGCATCTGTCATTTTCAAACACCTTCGAAAATGTTACTTTTCTGAGTGTCGTATTTTATTATTTAAGCAAAAAATAAGGCGAGTTTGAATGTTAAAAATGTGTAAGCAATTTTTTGTCATTTCCAGACCTCTATTGAAACCTTCTAAGAAGTATACATATTAGCCATGAACACGCCTTTACTTATGTGCCGCTATAAAAAAGGCAGTGGTTGTAAACCTTTTAAAAATATTCGTACACATTTAATTTTTTATAATAAAAAATGCTTTATAAAATTTCTCAAGAATTCAAAAAAATTCTCGAAAAATATGAACTATCGATTTAAGATGAATTCTCAAGAAATTCCTGAACAAAAACACTGCATATGTATGTATGCGCTTGCAACGTAATAAACTGATCAACGATATAGATAATTTATTGATAGCTTAAATGAGTTGTGATAATATTACATATTTTTATAAACGCATCTATGTATTCAATTCAGTATAAAAAGCAATGTCACGGTTTTCAAAAATTGAGGAAGAAAATACATTATTCCATATTGTTGGCCCTGGCTTTTGTCCCATGTTCCCTCTCGATGTTCCCAGAATGCCCATTACTGTCAATACACTCATATATTCATTCCTCGTATGCCAAAAGATGTCTAGAAAAAAATCAATATCGGTCACGTTCGTCGACGACGAAAATGAAAATGAAAAAAAGTGAAAATCTCCCCTTTCACGGTTGGGCCGTTATCCCTTTTGCTGAAGGCTGAGCAGATTATCGGCTTACTGTCGCCATTTTTCAACTATAATTACGCGAAATGGTCCGTCGTTGTTTATTACTAAACGCTGCCACGTCATATGTTCTCCTTTCTGTATATGTGTAATATATATCGGGTATAATGTATCTCGTTAACGTTTATTATATACGTGTATCACACAGACGTAGATACGTTGGTTACAAACGAATTTGAGTTAATGCGATGTTAGGTATAAAGGAGTGCTTATGTGTGAAGGTTTATTATGTACTACATAATATGCGGATGAAAAGTTGCTTATATTATAGATATAATAAGTCGTACATTTAATTTGTAACCATTTTTCTATATAAATAGTGCGTGTATTTATATATTATGGAGCTAGACGTGATGTTATTCTATAATTATAAAGATTTATTTTTAATAGAAGATGATGTTTCATACCTTAAAACTGATTTTTATTTAGTCAAAAATGACTGCGAGATCAAACTGAAACACAATGCAGCACAGGCCGCGAGAAATAGCAATTTGGGATTTGGCGAAGGTATTGTTAGTCAGGCTTTGTTTCAAGAATGTTTTACTGGCGATATAAATATAAATACTTTATCTGCTGTTGATGATACAAGATTGAGAAATGTGATATTTGCAGTAGTTTAAATGATACCGCACGAACTGACCGAAAAGCAAAAACAGTAACGTTTCGAAGTAGGGCTTCGAAACCGGTTAAAACCGAAACATATTAAGCGAATATTTGGCGATTTAAAAATAACGAAAACTAGCTTTTCTAATTATTTTACCAGATTTTACGATTATTTATAATTAAAATTATCAAAAATTAAAATTACTGCACAAAATTCATGAATAAATTCTTAAGCGATAGAACAGTCGTCTCTCAGAAAAACTGTTTCTTTGGAACATCTTTTTTTGTGAAAGGTTCGGCCAATACCTAATAAGTAGTCACCTGGTTGAGATTAATATTAAATTAAGTAACTTTCTACGTCCGTGAAATATTTTTTTTTATGTTTAAAATTAGAAATACTAAATAATAAATGTCTAAGAATAATTTTATTTTTTAAGGTAAAAAATGTGTCGCAAATTTATTTTAGCGTTTAAGACTTGTGTTTTTAGTACGTGTAAAAATTGGATAGAAATTAATATATATGTCTTGCGTCTGGGGGCTTACAAGTAAATTTAAAATAAAATCACTTCAGGTGATTCAAAACAGTGCCATGAAAAAAATATTGAATTTGCCGTTTGAAACTCACACAAAAGACATATATATGAAAACAAAAATTTTACCTATAACTATTCTTCCAAAATATGAATTAATAACGATAACAAAAAAAATGTTAGAGGGAAAATCAATTATAAACACTAAATTTAAAATTAGAAAAGAACAACATAATTATAAAATTAGATCTGCATATGATCTACACATCCCTCAACCATTTTCAGTAAAGTTTGTAACAAATTCTTTAAAATATATAACTTTTACAACATATGATGATTTACCAATATCAACTAGAAATAACTTTAAAGAAATTAAAAAATATTTTTAAAAAAAATTTATAGAACTTTAAAAAAAATTGTGTATATGTTTATGTATGTATATTTGCATGTATATGTGTAATAGTGTAACCGCAGAATTAGTAAGTTTATACTCGTGCGGAATTACGTTATTAAATAAATAAATAAAAAAATTTTTGGTTTTTAATATATATTTTATCCAATTTTTTTATAGCAAAAAAATGATAGCAAAGAGAGCCAAGAAAGCTAGATGGCAAATATTCTCTAAAACATGCTTGAAAACTGAGTTGGCACCGATAAAATGTGATAGTATGATAATATTCCAAGGGAATTATTGATCGATAATTTGTTAAAAGATATGAGACCATTAAATTTATAAAGAAATTAAGACCATGCATAGAAGTTTAACTATAAAACATTCTTAAATAGTAAGCAGAATTGGAGCGATATTTCTCCATTAAAATCCAAGACCTCATGATTCACTAACTACTGTTTTAAAATTACATAAAAAACAATAAATTTTTTTTTTACATTTTCACTATTGACTTTTTGCTTATAAATTATTATCTTTTTAAACATTTAGACTTATTTCTTTAAAATATAAAATTCAATAATTTGAGTAAAATTATAAAAACCGCTAACAATATTAAAACCTCTAAAAATCAAGATTTTTATAAACATAAAATACATTAAATATTAAATCGTTTGCCAAAAAGATATTTTCATAAACAAATCATATTTTTATTATTAAAATATATAACATTTATAGCTCTCTAAAAAAATCAACCACTTTTAATAAAATAATCAACAAATTTGCGCTATGCAGTCAAGTGCTAATATTAATTTTCATTTCGAAAAATATTTATTCACTACTGTAAAGATAAATACACAAAAGATTTGCAGCTCATGAGTCTATTAAGCTAATTATTTTGGTGTGTATGTATGTTGTAATGATTGTACATTTATGTATTTTTTCAATAATATTATTTATATAAATTAAAAATATTTCGCTTATTGCTTTTACAATTTTAAGAAGAGGGAAGAAACAGAATTTTATATGTACGGTCCTTAAAAGTTTTTCTCTCCCTAATATATTATTAGAAAAATAACGAAGAAAAATAAAAAATAAAGTATATCTTACATTTAGAATATACATACATATGTATATTACGTGCGACACGTGCGACCAAATTTCGGTAATACAATATTGAAACTGTCCAAAAGTAAATTTAACAAAATTATGTTTCTTTTAACTTAGTTTGCCCTCCTGAAACGAAATGGGTTCTGATGTTATTATTTATTTTATTATATAAAATCCATCCGGGGCGTAAAACGAATTAGAGCGTCCGCCGGAGGATAATTCGGCCCGAAACTGGGTTAACCGGTTATGGATGTAAATTAGTGGCCGAATCGGAAAACCCGTCAAACTATCCCCGGCGGGGGCGAAAATTTGACCGGGCAAAAACACGTCCCCGGGCCGCAGCAATTAAAAGGGCCGCCCGGGGCGCCCCCGATTGTGCAGTGGGCCGGTTGTTATCAATTGATGTTAGCAATATACGAACAACAATAACAACACGCGTGTGTGGCGTTAAACTGTCGGACGGGCGAAATGTTTGGTCGCCCGGGGCGATACTGTGCGGGAGGCGCCGAAATTGTCTAGCGTCACGCCTTTTTTCATTATTTCTGTATCGTTAGCTCTGTCGGCTATGTGCGCTTTTGTAGCAGAGTATAAGACATAAAGCGGATTAAATACTTTTCGGTTGAAATATTGCCGCATGAGTCGAAGCGATATATAATATGTATAAAGAACGAATACATTTTATTTTGTTTAACTATTAAAAGCTACAAACCAACTACAGCATCACAAGCACATGACTTTTTATCAAATGATGTGTTTTACAAGTATTTACTATACAACAAATAAATCGACAGAATTAAGGGGTCGATGTAATGTCACGATAACACTTATATAAAAATAATACAAATATATGAAAAAACATATAAAATTAATTATTTAAATAATATATAGTAAACTAGCTTCCTGTAGCTGACATTAAAAAAATCAATGTGCAATACTAACATATTAGGAGCTGGATTTAAAATGAAAGATTCCTATTCAAGAAGTAGGGGACACGAATAACTAACAAATGGTCAAAGTGAAACGCATCATAAAAGCTGGGCTTCTTGAAAGATTTTTATTAGACATCGTTTATATATAGAGAGAACCTTAACTTGTTCTTAAAAGTGATTTTGAGATCTTTAGTGTGAGTTTCTAAAGCCTAAATGTTCCCACCGAGATCGTATAAATAATCTGATAATAAACGAAATCGAGAAAATGACACAGTATGGCACTTTTCAACACAAAGGGCTGACAGTTGACGGAAGCCTATCTTTGTATAGAATCTAATACATACTGTAGAGGGCAAGACTCCCCAGCAGATCGAATTTTAAATAATCGGCATACTATAATTTGTAACTGCTTTATTTATGTCATTAATAAATAACGAGAAGAGCAAATCGAATTATTTTAAATAATCGGCATACTATAATTTGTAACTGCTTCATTGAGCAATCCTAGAAGGGATAAAATATTCTATCCTCAATTGGTCGCCGTGTATAACAAACTGTCTACGATCGCTCAAATAACTCTAGAATAACCAAGTTAAAACCAAGGTCCAACAATTTACTAATAATAAATTTTAGACTGTTAATATAATATATTTGTAATTGGACGCTCGGACTTAACTGATTCGGTTAAAAGAGAAATGCATAATTTTAATAATGTCACTAAAGTTTAATTAAAAATATTGAATAAAATATCATATTGTTTGTTTCTTTAGAGGTGGCCAGCCATAATGACTTAATGGTCATAAATAATCGTATTGTATGTAACTATGAATAAGTAATTTTTTCGAAATAAAAAAAGAGCAATATGTATTGTTTTGGCGTGACAATTATATTAAATCGTTAACTACTCTTAATTGCATTAGATCTCATTGGCAGTTTTATTGTTCAAACGATTAGATTATATATTACGATAATCCCGATTATATTTAATTTGAATGTTTTGAAAAAAAACACCATTTTCAGATACTGTAATGTATAATATGCATTGTATTTAAAATATTTTATATATAACGTTTTCATAAATTTTTCTTTGGTTTTTAAATGCCAGTTTATAACTGCCAACAATTTATTTCAGTTTTTAGAGTTTAGGCGCGATCATATCATGCCTTCTTGCTTTACAATTTTTGAGAAGTATATTGCTATAATTACTCCTTTTCCTACTATTTATTTATTTTTCAAATACGCTTTTGCTTATGCGGGGTAATATAGTGCTATTATTAGCATCCTTACACTGCAAATTTAACGTCAAAGATCATAGTAATACCCCTCAAAAAATTGACTATAAAATTGGTCCCCAAAAGCATTTTGAAATTTAATATACTAGGAGTTCTTAAGTTGCCATCGCGACCCACTTTGAAACTTTAACTTTTTTCCGATCCAATATATCGAGAGTTAAGAAATGATACCTCGTAAGTAACAAAATCAAAACTTTACAGAAGAAAGTAAAAACTGTTTTACATATAGTGTATGTCGTGCTACCTTTTATTTTTGATACCAATTTTAAAGATGATATATTTTTTTATATGATTCCAGTGGATTAGCATAATACGTAAAAATGAGATTTAACAAACGTGTAACTTACGATATAACTTTTCTCAACTTTAAAGTCTAATATTTAATAATTGCTTATTTCGATAAAAAATACTGTAAAACAAGAGTTTATTTTATACTTGTACAACTTTGTATTCTCATTCTTATTTATATTTATATTTTTTATGGCAGAAACATGACAGGCTTTAGCATAATTCGTTACAACGGGATAAATACTAATATCACTTTAAATTAAGTAATGAGACAAGACTGAATTTAGTCTGTGAATGAATGACATATATTTTATTTATCATAAATTATGTACGATCTAGCACATGATTTTATTTATTTATTGCGATATTCATCATAAAACATTTTTTGCGATGATTGATCGGAATTGTTTTAATAAATAAATAACTAACTTCGATCTTTTAGACATGATATAAATGTAAAAACGCTAAGGTTCTTATGGGATTTGAACCCAGGTCTTTCATGTATTAGTCACTGACTATACTACTGATCAAACAAGTTAGTGTAAATAAAATTCAAAAGCATTTAAGATGCACTAATATGGTTATAAGTTGTCATCAATAAAATATCATGCTTAATACATAATTAAAAAAATGATCCTTTCAAATTTTGAGCCAGAAAATATGTGACTGCAGTCAAAATAGACACCGGAAAAGCTTTGTGCCAGTTTATTTTCATGATTATTACAGAAATAGTGTTGCGTTGTATTTCGTCAACAAAGATATTGGTGGGTCAATTGCATGATTATTCAACCAACGAAATATTTGCACGCTTTGAAAAATACAAATTGCCGAAAATCGTTAATGCAAATCGGTAAGATAACCATAGCGGTTTTTACGCAGAAAAGATGCATTGTCTATCACGATATTTTACACACAAAAGTGTTAACATGCTAGCCGGTAGGCTATTTTTAAAAAATATAATTATTACGCAATTGGGTTAATAAGTATTATTTAATTTTTATTACACCTTTTGTCGAAACGAGTTGTTATTTTCTTTTTATAATATTTTAAATGGTCATTTGAATGACTTGAGTGTTAATAATGCAGCTAATTGGACTTCCCACAGTCCTAATCTTAAGGACAAAAACTTGAATTTATTAAGAAAGCCATTTGGTAAATTCTTAAAAAAGTATTACATTATATGGGTGGCTCAGAAAAATTGTTAAATCTTGAATAAGGTCAGAAGCAATCGCATAAACCGTAATGCTACAACATATTTATGCGAAATGTATATTTATCATTACTGATAATAAAAACTTTATTTTAAGGCAAAGTGTCTCTTAAGCAAAGACTTTGAAGCAAATAAGTTTTATATGCATTAAATATAAGTATATCAAGTGTTTCATAAGTTTTAATAAAGAAGTACTATTGGTCACTAAAATATATTTTGTTGTGTTGCTTATATATTAAACACATATAAAGCGAGAAAGAATAAAAATGTACATTTAGCTGTTTTATATCTATGGGGTCAGGTTAACTGTGTCTTTTATTTTTGATGTGAACAAATACAAGGTTTTCACCCTTTCTGAATCCGACAATATCTTTACACGAGACTAACCTCTCTTCGTCCAACACAACAACTATAATGATAATAATTTAGGGTCAACGTAAAACGTTCCCCATGAAACGCTCATACATATTTTTCCCGTCACAAAACCAGCCGATTTACCTTTAAAGAACTCTCAGACCCTCGCAACCGCAACGATGCTACGTCCAACCGGCCCTTGGCTCTTTCGCGTGTACATGTCCCTTTCACGGTTCAGGCCCTTTACGAGTGTGCACGTATCGTACAATATCGTAAAAGGTCGCGTTTTATGCCCGCCGCCGCCCTTTTCGCGCATAAGAGATTATGATCCGCGCTTTAAACGCTCGTAACGCAAATTTACCGAGACTCTTTTTCCTTCGTGTAGTGGTGGCTTTTTATTTGTGCATATCCAATGATCGGAAAGTGTGTTTTTATATCGCACATCCTTTTTTGGTATAGTTAAACGATGTGGGGGAAGGGGTTTGAGATGGTTTTACACCCCGTTTTATATTTTTTTTCTGATACAAAATTGGTTGGCAAAAATATTATTAAAGCATCCAATCAATTTCTACATATAGTGAACATAGTGAATATGCATATACCATCATTTTTATTTTTTATTATTAGATCGTATATTTTGGAAAGCACTTATAGCTTAAATGAGATAAAAAATTCAAAAGATAAACTCAACAGAGTATTTATCTTTTAATACAAAATGATATTCCTCGAACCTCAATGAGTAATTTAATAAAAAAATGATTTTAAAAAGTGATATAAAAATTCCCATAAACCATTACTAATAATCTATCTTTGTATATGCAATTTGGTTGTTCTACTGAAGTAAATAAAATATATAAATCCTCTATTTTCCAGAATCTTTTGCGAAATATTTCATCATATAGTTTTTTTTTCAGCTAAGGCGCTTTAGCTTGTCCTATAAAATTAAAGCTATAAAAAATAAAATAAAATCAAATATCAAAAGAGAGTAGTGAATCATCACATAGAATTAAATTATTTTTTTATAAAAATAAACAATATTTATAAGGTCAGATTATACATAATTATTTTTTTATTTAAAAAAAAATATTTGTAAAATAATATTATCAGTGATAAAAACCATCTCTAGGTCGCTTTCGATCTTGATGCTGATCCAGGACTGAAGCCGGTCTGGAAAAGCCTTAAAAATTCCCTAACAGCAGACACGTTAAAATTCCAAACAGGCGCTAATTAATCAAATACGTGCCTCTCTGCTCCTTAGCCGAAGTACGTGGATTAAATTTTAATTAGTCACTGACTTTCTAGACACCCTCTCGAAATCAATTTCGACATCGGCTACGATAAGCTAAGTCGTCGACGGGACAAGTGGATTTATCAGGAATGTTTAATCGTTCGTTATTAATTGACGCATTTTAAAAAAAATAATAGTGTATGGAAATTTTTGGCATACATCGAATATATTAAAAAATAAAATCTAAAATTATTTTGCAATATTTCACATATTTTCTATGATGTGTGGTAGCACGCACAACGATAGATATCAAAGCCTATTAATTACTTTATTCAAAATAAAAATTCCATAATAAATGTTATTTATTTAATTTCATTTTATATATATATATATATATACATATATATTTATATTACTACATCCACTATCAAAGTGTTATGTTACTTAATACTTTACTTATATAAATTCTATAAACATAATTAAAAAACTAAAAGATAAGCCAGAATAATATTTTTGAACAGAACTAGCATATTCTACAGAATGCGTATTATACAGAACGAACATCAATGAGCATATGAAGTCCCTGTTTGAACGTCATCGAAGTTCTTATGAATTGAAAAATAACTGTTAAACACGTTTTATACAAATAAAAATCGGTCCTGATATAATGACATACAAAACTAGCACGATTGAGCTTGTTGATTATTGACCTGAAATACCTTGTGTATCGAATCTTATATGGATCTTAATATTTTTCAATTTCTATCGTGTTTCAAACACGATCGGAATTTGTAACTATTATATAATTACAGTTAAAGTTTATCTAAGTATTCGTGACATCACGGATGAATATCGTGATGATTATTTAAAAGCGAGCTAAATCGCACATATTATGTAATAATAATTATCTCATAATAAGATACTTCAGCTTATATAGAATATAATATATGTAATCGACAAAAAATCCCATTCTCGCGGCGCTCTGTGGAGCTCATTTTAAGCCAAAGCTTATTATAGATATTTTTGTGTCGTGATCTTGTGACACATACCGCATCAAAGAGCTCAAGTTTTATTGCTTAATTTACATAATTTATTTTTTTAGATATACATATTGAAATAGTTCGAAAAACACTATTCCATTATATAGCATCATATCTACATTCATATTTTTAGGCATAATCCACTTTTAGCCCAAAATAATAGTCATTTATTGACTTCCAATAACAAATCTTTCGTCTAGTGATTAATTAATAGTCCTACAAAATATTAATTTCTCATGCTTGTTTCTAATGAATTAAAAGTAAAATCTAAACTAATATGATGATACAGCCATACATAAAACAGAGCTGTTCAACTGTAAGAATTAAATACTTAAGTACGCTCGGGATAAGGATTCCAGGTTTTTATTGTGTGCGTGAACTGTGTGGCTCAAAACAATTTCGCTCAGAATATTTAATTTTTTTATTTAAAAAGAAAATATATGTTTATTTAACATACATATATCTGAGCTAAGTTGGAAATTTCAACGGACAATTAAAAATATATTATATAATCGAAGAAACCAAGACATTGATGTCATTAATTAAATATTTGCAAAATTCAAAATCTTTCACTAGTCAAAAAAATAGCTATTCTTCAAAAGCAAAAAGATATAAAATGGGGAAAAAAATTATTCGCAGATTGTTTAATGGCTCGACGACTTAATTAAATCATTGGAGTCCATTAAATATATTAAAAAATTATCATTGGCGCAACGATAAGAATAAAAACTTTTTAAGCCTTACAGAGAATAGTGTAAAAAAAACAAATATTTTAATCCACGGGTAAGAGAACCAATAACTTACAGTGTATCAATTAAACCAATATCAACACAAAATTATATAAAATAAATCACTAGAGAAGATCGAACTTCTGTGCCAGACTGCACTTTAATGACGAATACCAGCGTTGACGAATCAGCGACTGTCCTTAAAAGAGAAAGCGAGACAACGAAGTACACGCTACATCGCTTCTCCCTCTCATATACATGTACACGCACACAATAACAAACCGGCATCCTTATCCCAAGCGTACTCTACTATATTAATCAATGATTATTATGATTTTAATGGCTTTTATAAAAATTACATGAATATATTACGCACCGCGTCGCGTTAAAGCGCTCAAATAATTATTCAACGCGTTTTTTTTTCTTTTATTTTCTTTCATCATGAAAATTAAAAAGAAATTAATCTCGATATTTTTTTTGTAATAACATAATTGAGTTTTTATCCCGCCCTTCCGACTTATTTCTCCCTTGGTGAAATTCCGCGTGACGTGACAACATGGCCTACTTTTCCCCCCGGCGCGGCGACTTTTCCCAAGGCGGTATTCAATTAATTTTAACTACATTTACTACCACTAGAGTGGATAGGCCACTTTGTTTAAGCTCATCTGCAAACTACTTTACGCTACCTCTTATCTAAATGAGACGCCCTTGTGTTAAAATAAACGAGAACATTAAATCGATGACTACATTTTGACGACAACGCACTAAAAATGGACTCTGAATAAATATTAAATATAAATATTCGACACTTCGATAAATAAATATTTAAAAATACATTTTAATCCCTTTTATATTGCATCAAAGTTATGTAACGAACACAAAAGAAAGTCTCTGTACGAAACTTTTAAAAAGCGCTTAATCGGCTTACGTGTCTTATATTTTTATCTTTGAAGTAAAATATAATTTAAACATATTTCATATATTAACTAATGCTTCTGCTTTATTAGCATATTAAAAAAACATTTATTTGATACAAGGAAATAACTTTCAGAACATTTAAAAATTTAATTTCATTAACTTTTTTATTAGCTATGCAATAATCAACCTGGGTATAGTAATATAACGTATATAACGTATTAAAAAATAATATATAATAATATAACGTATTAGAAAAATACTATCTTTCTAAATTAATTTAAAAATATCTCCGTAAAATGGAAGTGAAATATGGAAAATAATATTATGACTTACTAAAAGCGTGTGTAATGCGTATTATTCAATCTTGTACATACCTGAAAAAAAATAAAAACACAAATATTAGTATATCATTTTTTATTATAAATCTACTTGATAATGGTAAAATATAATATTATACAAATTTGCTATAACATTTATTTTTTTAATATAATTTACTTAACTTCAACATGCTCATTATAATAAATAATGATTTTTTTTAAGCTCCGTAGAAAACAATTAAGCAATTTTTATATTAAGAAGAGAGTTGTATGAGAAAATACATTATCTTTAAGTGTGGTTTTAGGTTTTTAATAAGCCTTTTATCCAAATCTAGCATAGTATAATAATTGCCATTTATATAGATTGAATCACTATATTTACATTTTGAGTCTATAATATTATTTTCAAAGCAGTTAAAACAGTTTATAGGATTTAATTAGATTTATGAGCATATGTTAACAGCTTTATTGTATTTTAATATTCGGTTAAAACGCAAGATGTTTATATATCTTAATTTTTTGGCATATCATTCTAAAATTTTTACTATGAAATTTATATTCTACGCTCATACAATCATGTTTGATTTTTTATACTTGCAAATGTAGGTGCACTATCACCCAAACACATATTTTATTTAGCTAACGCTAGACTACATATAACGATTTTCAAACCAGACAAAGACAACTTTTTAAACCAAGATACCTTATTAATGAACTTTGAGATAGTTATATCAATAAAATGCAGTAAAAGTTTTAGATATGTTACGTACAAAGGGTTGCGAACTTTTCAAAAGAACCAGCTATTTTTAAGTTACTGTGGCGATCATAAAGGTTAGAGAAAATACAGCAAAAATATAACTTTCTGAATTTTTAACACATGTACTTCAGTACATGTGTTAAAAATTAAAGCTTTTAGTGCTCTACGATTAAATTTAAAAGTAGTAACTCATTATACATACACACACCTAAACGGAACATGCGCGTTTGAAATATAATACTATGAGTAGTGCCCGTGGTTCTAATAGCCGTCGAGACGTGCGCTCACGATCTTCTGTTCCCTACTACCGTACATGATGGGGATACGGCGGACCCGCGCGATTGTGTATATAACTGATTACACCATGTTCTGATGTGTTGATTACTACTACACTTTAAGAATTATTTATTATATTCAGTAGCACCTAATCGGTCATCAATACGTTGCTGCTCAGTTTCTTTAGCGGTTTCATTAGCACTTATTGCAGTATCGGGCGTCTGTTCAGCTAAGCTAAAGTTAATCTAGATGTGATAGTCAGAACGAGTTCTTATAACAGACAGACAGAAATATTTTTTTTTTGTAGAGATATTGCTATTGTCGGATATTTATATACCAATGTAACATTGACAATATGGTTTATATATTATTATATTACACAATATATAATACTATATTTTCTTTATTTTTTACAATAACGAAGCTTGTGATAAAAAAATCATAAAAGCCTATTTAAGCTATATTAGTATAAGATTGCAATAAAAACACGATTTATAAATAAAACTTTTTCTGAGAATGCCAATTTTCGCTAAAATCTAATGCTATTTATTTAGTATTACTTTTGTATCTCGCAGACGAGAGTAAAAATCAATACATACACATTATGACAAGACATAAACAGACGAAAATTGAAAAGAACTTCAGCGCGTTGCTCCCTAAAGCTCAAAGGTCACATAAAATCGAAATTTTCCAAGCATATTTTCCCAGTCGCAAGCTCAGCTCTCGCAAAAAATCTACCGATCACGCTCCAATCGCCGCTCGGTACAGTAGCGTGCAGTCAGACTGCGCTTTCGGTCACCGTCGGCACGGCCTGCGGACATTTGATTCAATTAATCTTAATAAAAACAAATGGGGTCCATTCCCGCGGGAAGTCGTGATTCACTGGACGCAAACAACACAATCTACGGCCGGTAGGAGGTCGTTTGGGTATCATTGAAAAGGGCGCTCGTTGATTTTTACACCAACTTGTCTTTTTACCCCCCATTGTTCGGCCGTAGAGAAATTAAATTGGAATTGATAACAATGTGCGACTTTTTGTTCAAAAAGGTGCTATTAGATCTTGATTTGGGTGTTTCGGATAACGTGACGCATGATTATATGTAAGCAATTTAAAGAATGGCAGTAAATCTAGCCTCAAACTATCCCTCACCATTTATAATAATGACATTAAAATGATTGGAATCATGAACAGCAATATAGATACAATTTCATGTACGTTTGATATACCTTTATCAATTTTTACACATACTATTTTATCGTATCATATCGGTAATCAAAAAAAAATCGCAAAAATACAGTTAAATGTCAGAACACATATTATATAAGTATAAATAATAAAACTTTGCAGCTATCAAATCAAATATTTTTTTAATTCAATAAATCTTTTATTCCTGATTTAGCTATATTGATATTTTGTAAAATTTATTTATTAGTGTATGTATTCATTTTTAGATTAAACCAATTTCCTTGTTATATTAATGCAACAGAAAAGCATCGAGCGCGATGGCGTCCAGCGTGCAAATCCGCAGATAGGATAAGCATATCTTGTAAATACAGTTATCCGATAATGCAGGCGAGTTGCAGAGAGCAAACAAGCCAAGCAAGAAAATAAAAACGTATCGAAACGAGCTCCCAGTGCAAGGCGAAATGAAAGAAGTGAGAAATCTCTTATAAGAGAGAAGGCGCAGATAGCAAAACAATAAGGAGAACAAACAGAACTAAGACTCCACTACGGCTGAACGCAAGGAAATGGACCAAGAGCGGAAAAACGAAAAGGAAAAACCGTCGCATCGCACCAGTGTGTGACATGGGTATACATATATACAATATGACCTTAATGCTTTTAGAACAATTAGACACGTTTACTTTGCTTTGACACTACGTCCATAGAGGCAAGTTTCGATAATGCTGGATAGAACGTGTTTGTTGTTGTCAAAGGATTCCTAAACTTCATTGTGAGCGAAACGAGAGAAGGGCATCACTCAGATAAGCGTTTTGAAGTGGGTTATCTATACAAATCCCTTGAAATTAGACATAAGGCAAACTATAAAATATTTAAATTTTAAGTGTAATGTGTGATTACAATAAACATACAAAATCAGGTTTCATACCAGTTCTAAATAGTTTACAAAAAACACAAAAATGTCAAGTGAGTTTGTTTTCGATAAAACCAGATAAAAATAATTGTTGAATAGCAAAGTAAACCGCAAACAATCCAAATTTTGAGTGTGAGAAACATACATGTCCAAAATAAAGACATACTGTACATTCAATGAAGAGATTAAATCATAAAGTCGTAAATGTATATATTAATGGCTTCCAGTCAAATTCACGCACCAGAGCGAGAATCTAAATATTACGTTATTAAGTCGTAAACATCGACTGGTCAGTTATCCCTTTTGTAAACCTTATAGCATTTATAGTAACTTTTAAAAAATATGGGCTTAGCATGCATCACAAAAATCGAATGTAACCTATTTGAAAAACCGCAACCTTCGTCACAATTAAGTTAAAAGTAACAAAATAATTTACGTCTTAAATGTTCCATTTTAACGGTGGCCACTCACAAACGATCGCAATCAAAACAGTATTTTTCATGGCAACAAAAGGAAGCGAACCTGATTACAAATCATTTTGATACATATTTAGGACATGTACCTTGTGACTTAAGCTGATAAAATGTTTACTACGGTGGTATTCCATTTAAACAAATAAATCTATTATTTTTTTGGACCGTTAAAACACGTATCACAAGTTCAATTAGTATTTTTTTATTATTTAATAGCATGATTTAATCCCTCAAATTGTGAAAAGACGAGTAGTTCAGCCTTATCTCTTTTATTTAAATATAAAAACATAATTTATTTATACTCCTTGTTTAATGATTAGCGAGTACAGTGCAATAATATATACATGTAATAGTGTAGTGATAATTATGTAAAACAAAATCATGCCAGAAGTCAAATTATCAATATTAATTTTCGTATATCCAACGCTTTATAAGATATATTACCTACGTAATACGGTTTTTAATAAATTTAATAATATATATGGTCCTATATAAAGCTGTATTGTGACACTAAGCCGGGCTCAAGTTATATTATAGTAATTCTGAAACCCAATTTAATATAGAATATAAATTTTTTACAGAGTATTTATATTATTTTATTATGTATGTACATTATATCTAAAAATAAATTTAATATATTACACACAAAAAGAATAAAGATATTTGTGTCACAAAAGGTAACGATAAAAAAATCTCTTTGGACGATACATATTTGTAATTCGTCGCTATCGGTTCGCACAAAAAATTAATATTTAAATATAGAAAATCACTCAAAGGGTTTAAAAGTAGCATTTAATTTTTTTTGCTCCTAAGGCGTGAATATTATTTAAAACGTCGTTGTAAAACAATAATTAGCTGTACAACTAAACCTTAAAAATATCGTATTATAAGCGACATATTTATACATGTGAATAAAGATTAGTTTTCAAAAAGGAAATTATTTCTATACTGGAAAATTCGGTTTAATTAAAAATTGTATAGTGATCTAAAATTATAAGAGCAGCTCGTAATGCAAAATCACTAAGTATAGGATGTTTTTAAAGATTGTATAGTTTCAAGTAATCACGGCACCATTTTTAAAAAATAATGATAAGCTCATGCTTTGATATGATTAAAAAAAAAAAATAAACTGAGATTTTCACGCCAAAAGGAAAATAAAAAGTTATTACAGATTATTTTACAATCAAATTCAGAGTCAAAATTATGAAAAAAAAAATTATCTTGCGCATTCGTGTTGACGAAATTTGACTTCATTGAGGATTAGATTTTCTGCACAAAATCAATACGAACTGTGAGATGCACTACACACTTGGCAAAATTTCTTTGCATCTGTAAAGAGGTGATAAAGTATTTTTAATTAAATTTATATGATTGTTAAAGATAGCTATATTGAGAAATCACGGCATAATTTTTAATAATAAATCTTGAGCTCTCGCGTTAATTAATTAACATTTTTCCATAGCAGAAACTTCGTTAAAATTGTAAACTTTAACGCAACTTTATATAAAATATAAAACAAACGTTGAATAGTCTATAGTCTACAGTCATACGTATATTTTTTTAATTATCATCCCAGTTACGGCGTGCGCTTATTCAACGCGAAACTTAGTCAGTGCTTCTCAAATACCCCTCTCGTTGGAACAATACCACCCGTCTGATGTTAAATTAATTAACTCGACGACGGCGCATAGCCGGAATCGCACTAAACGCTCTCACTATTATTGTAAACTCGGCATTGCCCCTCAATCGATGTCTGCTTGAGGTTAGAATTCGTGTGCGAATACGTGTGTGCCTCTGAGGTTAAGGGTTAAGCATGCGCGTGTTTGAGGTAACATCCGGGGCGAGTTTCCAAACAAAACTTGCCGTATTTAGTGTGTAAGGTGTGGTGGAATGCGGATTCGAACCGCAGACTACTGCGGTCGACGAATGGGAAGAGTGGTACTGGTGGTAAGTGAGTGCACGGCGACATTTGCGCGCTAATATTGACCGCAGTGAAAATTATGCGGATGCTATGATTCGGCACATGACAGTAAAAAGGTAGCTTTCAGAATTCAACGAAATCATAATTTTATTATTTTAGAAATGATTAATATACATTTTACAACACAAATTTTAAAAAACTGACAAAACTGACGATCCATGATAAATATTTCTTTGCATTAACCATAACGAATGATATAGATTAACGAAAGTATTTATTTATTTTTTTTTGCATCAAAAGATCAAAAACGTTAAAAAAAAAAAATATCATTAAAAGGTAAAAAACGTAATAAAAAAAATATTTAATTACTTAGGTGGGGGCCTAATGATTTATTATAACCTAAAATATGCGGCATTCTAGTGACACTGACGGCGGCGTATGGCAGCACATTCCTTGGTGGACCTCGACGGGAATACGATGACCGGCGGGGACTCATCCGCTGATCAATCGCATTATAATATGATATTATGCAATTAAAATGTATACACTTTAATTAATAATACTAAAGCGGTTTAACTTGTGTCTAATTGCCACCCATCAACACTTATTTCTTAAACTAAATAATTGAATTAATAGCTTGTATGGTTAAAAAAATCCGTAAAAATAGTTAATCTAGTTTGATATACACGCAACGTATAAAATATATAACTTATTTATAATCTACTTTTTGTTTTAGAATTTGCAGAAAAATTAAATAAAAAATACATGCTATAAAAAACTTATTTACGATTACGCTATACGCGACACGCTTATAAATATAAAACTAAATATAATAATAATACATGTAGCAACATAAGAAAATAGATTTTTCTTTTTAAAAAGCTTTTCAAGTATCTTTTTAACAAGATGGCGAATCAGACTATTTAATAAACTTCGTAAATACACTTACAAGTATTGTTTCTCATTACTCATTAATAAAATTTTCAAAAAGTTTAGATTAATTTATTTTTTTTCGAGAAATTACTACAAGCCTCTCGATAATTCTCAAGAAATTTAAACATTATTATACAGCTTTTATTTTATGGATAATACCAGGAATTCAACATTAAATATAAAAAATACAATTATTCGTTCTTTTAATACCGTTATCAATTAAAAAATAATTAAAACTAAACAAAAGTGCAAAGAATCAGAGACATAAGCAATAAAATAGCCAAGAAGTCGCTTTAGAAAGTATTTCATAAGAATTTGCATTATTTTAAAAAAAAAATCAGGAAAATAATATTGAGAATTAACACTTTTTACAAAATTAATTGTTTCTTGTTAATTTAATACAAACTATGGTAGTTATCTGATTACTAAGACAATTAATTATAATATGGAATATATACGTATAAACAATATTTACAATATATAAACAAGTTTACTAAATGTGGTTTTAAGATATCCTAGTGATTTTGATAAAGTTATGGCACTATTATTTTTATGAAAAAAATATTATTTTAATATAAATTTAGCTAGCAGAAGTAGAGAACATATGTATGTTACAGTAAAAATCTATTTTTCAATTAATTCATATTTTCTCTAGTATATAATTTTTCATTATGATATATATTTATATTAGAGAAAATATAGACTTTAGTGAAGTAGTACTCTAAAATCTCAATAAAAGTCAATTTGACAGTTGCAAAAAATCCATTTGCTATTCTAAACCTAAACCTAATCTAATCGAATTAACCAAACTTTATTTTATTGTAAATGAAAGTTATAAAACTAATTTTAGTTTTTGAACTTTCATTAGGAAAGGTTTATGTTGAAACAGAAACTCATATATATTTATATATTGAATTTGTACTTTTAGTGAAGTTAAATTTACACTAGTATAAATATAATTACATTGATCTATAAATTTGCTTGCGTTCAACTACTTTATGAAACGAAATTCACCAGTGGCATTCAGGATTAAACAAGTGGCGTTCACATCTGTCGGTTAAATACCACTACTTACATTTCAAGCCTGTAAAATGACAGTTAAGAGCAGTGTTTAATTTTACTAGCACTTGTCAGATAATTTATATTTTCACTAGTAGAAATATATATTCGATATTATTTAAATGAAACATAACATAACAGTAACATGTACATTAACTAAAAAATATTTTTACAGTAAATAAAAACTAAAAAATATATTTTTGATTTCAAGAGCCTATTATTTTAATTTAAATCGCAAAACCTAATGATAAATAAAAAATAATTGTTTTTATTATTATTATATAATAATAGAAGAACAAACAATATATTATAAATAAGCCGTAATAATAATTGTTTTAAGAAAAATAATATATAAAAATAATTATCTAATGAATAAACAAATAATTATTATATGTATATAAATTTCATAGTTTATTATTGTCAGAGTTTAAAATGTACAATATTTAATTAGAATTAAATGTTATCATTATTAATATCATATTGAACCCAGAAAATATAATGGAATATATTTTTACCTTAATATTTAAAATCTACTTTACTATTGCTGAATTTATAATTGTATGCTTTGAAATATAAAAATTCCATAAATATAATATAGCACTATTTTATATAATTGTATTATTTTAGAAACACATTTGCAGACATAAACAATTAATTTAAAAAGATTGCTTATTAAATAAACACAAATTTAAACGAATTATTAAAGTAGTTAATTTTCAACTTATTTTAAACTGTGTTTACGTATCTGAGAGTTTTTAATATAAATTAATTATAAATCGAGTTAATGATTTAATTATTTAAAATTTTGTACAGGGCAGTGTTTCTAATTAAAAAAAATCCTAATTTACCTAGATCTTACATGCTTATCTATAACTTATATTGCTCTTATAAGAATATAATTAATTTAATACATAATAAAGACATTTTTCAATGTACGTCAAAAATTGAAGTTTATAAATAAAATATAAACATTGCGCTCACTTTTCTAATTTAAAGTTAAATAATTTAATATAAGCCCCACTTTTTAGTTAAGTAATTTATTGTAAAATGTATATGGATATATATATATATATATTTTAAAACATGTATAAACATGATAAAAGTAATAGTAAAGGTGTCGTCCAAGAAGTGTAAAATTGTAGTAGTGGTTTCCTATTACTACTCACTAACATTTAATCAACACTAGAGTAGGATAGTGGAGATCAAAAGCGATATTTAAGCGAGCGCTGAGTGCAGTTTTAGAAATTAATAACAGGCAATCTTAAAACAGAAGCAACTAAGGTCAATAACTACGAGATAATTATAACTGTAAGTGATATTAATTAACCTTTCGTGAAATGAATAAAATGGTGTAAATATGTAGCCAGAAATAACCCATAATTAAAATGTTTCCATTACCAATCGAATATCCCTCTTACGTGTACGTTTACGTTACTGTTTTTTTTTCGGTGTATCGGAAATGCGAAGTTTCCGTACATACGCCCGACGGGGGTCATTCGCGATAATTGAATTGCCAAAAGGGAACGAACGTTGCGCGGTATGACCCCAAAAAGCATATTTATGACCCCTTTTCGATGTGTATATAAATTTTTATATTCGCGATGAATTATCGCGCTCTGCCTAATGTGCTTTTTTGCGAGCGACATTTAGAGAGGATGTTAAATAAGTGCGAATATTGCGTGTTACGGATATGGGTACATAAGCAATTTTATCAATATTTTATTTATTAATAAATACTTTTATTTAAAAAAAATCATAATATATCTCAGCACTGAGAGCAAGACCGATATATTTTATACAGGAACAGTCACTCAAATATACATAAACTTAATAGCTTGTCGGAACACGTATACACTAATTTTATTATGAAAAAGAGTACGGGCTTTTCAATGTTACATATATAGAAAAAGCTTTTGACACAGTATAGCATAAAAAATTGATTCACAAACTATATTAATTCAAAACCCGCAACTATATTTTACGTTTAATACGTTTATACCTGACAAGTAGTTGCTATGGTATTTAACTAAATAATGAACATTCGATAATGTGTAAAATTTTAGTTTGTTCTTAAAGTTTGCTCGGGTTGTTACACTTTATTTAGTATACGAAATATATCGTACGGTTTGATAATATATAGGTTTATTTACGTGCAATCCTATGGAGTGTTTGCAGTGTTTTGATAACATTAATGAATATTTTAAGAAGTAAAAAATTAATATCAACTAGAATAAAACAGAATCTAATATATTTACGAAACGTATACAAACTTTGTCACCGCCTTTTCAAAGTAAACACGGTAGTAATGTAGAATATAAATCTAGCGTTAAATGCCTAGGCTCAAAGCTTAAATTTTTTAAACATCGCTCTAATGAGCTTACGGCCATTGCGGCATTTAGACCAATATGTAACAGAAAAAGCGCGCTTACGACAAAAATACTAATTGCAAGCGAAAGAGCAATATATTCAAACTAAATGTATGATAAGTATTAAAAAATGTATGTTAGATAATAATAGATATTATAATGGTACATTAAAAAAGGTAGGTGTATTTAGTATTTTTTTGATAATCCACAGAATTCTAATAAAAAAATATAATATGAATTTTTACTATAAAAAATATTATATAAAAACCCTTTTTATATATATAAAAAACATCACATAACTATTACTACAAAAATATATTTTTTTCATTGACGATTAACCGCCAAACAAACAATTTTCTCCCGGTTTTCCTCTCTTTTCTTTCATCCCCTATTTTTCGAGTGTTAATTTCGACTGTGTCGTTCAACGCCCGATTCGATTTGGAGCTTTGGAACGTTTCCATAAGCGATCTAATATAAAATCTACGATTGTAAATAGGGAAAATTATCAAAGGCACCCGTCGCGCACAATGCGATCGGGCTTCGCCGAGCACAATGTGTTCTGATTGTGTTCGCCGCTCTTCAATTATTCCTGGATTGTGGTATGTGTGTATGAGCGTGTTGCCATCGCGAAATTATCAATGTGTTGCCACAATGGCTGAGCGAAAAAAAAATGATTATTGAATGGGCTGTGGAAAGAGAGGTTTTGCTTTTTTCCTCCGATGCGAAAACGAGGGAAATGGACTCATTGATCGATCGTAATGAGGCGTTTGCTCTCCAAGAAACGTAATTTTGCCTTGTTGAAAATTAATCTAAAAAAGAACGCTTGTATATAAAGGGTGGAACTGAATTACATAAGTACTTTTTTGAATGGCAATCAAAGTAATAAAAAAAAAAAATTTGTATATTAGAGTTTCAAGGGGATTTCAACCACTTACAAAATTTGTTATAATTTATAGGTTATTCTATCGATGGCTTTTAACAAACAAAACAAGATCAAAAGTTTCGAAAGTTGGATTACACACAGTACTATCACAATAATTGAAGGGATTTCGTGACCAGACAATTGTATTATTAACACTAGTCTTAATCTATTTTGCAGAGGTAAATTTAAATTCGAAAACACAAAAAAATGTAACACGTCAAATTATTCAGGTAAAGATAGGTACAATATATATTTTATAAATATAGATGTAGGTTACAATTATTTTGCACCAATCTTTTATTATTAAAACAATTATATATAAGATTTTTGTTTGTGTTTTATACACTGACAACACAATAATATTGCCAGCACTGCTGTCAACTGACAGATAGCGTGGTGGATTGTCAGTTTTAGTGAGATGGTGCATTTAGAAAGTTCGATAAATTTTTAATATTTTCAATATTTTATGACAAAATTTTCAAAACTTTCAGAAGCAAAATTGAAAGAAAGTATCTTTTTGGACCACAAATACACAAAATATTACAGGACATGGAGTTCGAAAACCACCTCACTAGTGTTCAGTTAGCTGCCTGAAAGTCATTCAAATCTCTGTGGAAGACTTTTGAGGTAATATTAAATACTTTGCACCTTGACTTTTTGACAAATCAATTGAGAGATTTCTTCAAGATATGGCTATTATAAAAACCATTTTTAAGGAAGATGAAATGCTAGTATAATGGCAGATCACTGCTATAAGAGAATATAAGATAAGTAAATATACTAAAAAGTTATAAATATACATTTTTAATTCTGTTTTAAACTGATGTTTTTCTTTATACTCTTGTGATCGTTTTTAATATAGACTAGTAAATATATTACCTACTACTTTTAATCCATATTATTACAATTTCATTATGCCCTTAAACAAAAACATTTCTAAGTACCAATCGCTGGTACATGTTTAATCAAAACTTTACGTAATACATTATGCTCACCATAGACACTTTGATTCTACATATGTATGATAAACTTAGCCAGAATCAATCATCAAAACCTTTATTGGCCAGTGTAAATATTGTAGAAATGTTGTAAAAACAACCTAATAGCACATCCACCTCGAGACGTTAATTACATATAAGAACCGATCAAGAAACTATGATTTGTTCTAGAAAGATACGCGATAGACAATAAATTCTACCCTGCGCAAAATAGTATTGTTCTTCTACCAACTGGTTACCAATCGCCCGATTATTCTACCATCTAGATGGTTTCATCCAAGTCGACACGCAAGCAACTCCATGACTCTACAGCCAAATAGCAACACATACATTTCTATATATGTAGTAATTCATATGTTTATAACATTAACTGTTATCAGATTTTCCTACGTCTATTTTATCATTTGCAGTTTCAATTTTTAATTCGTATTATCTTTGCTCTAATCAGTCACAAATACAATCGCGTAATGTGACATAAATTAATTTTAGATATTGTGAATAAATAACATGTCAAATAAGATACGATACCAATAATGAGTCGGTCGTCCTATATTAATATATAGTATTGAAAGCAGTGCATAATTACACGCTTGTCGTCACAATATGATCAAGAGTGCGAACAAGAGCTCATTGTTGCTCTCGTTGACGTCAGACGCTCGGTTAAGCACAGCGTACGGCCTTATGCACGCTCTTTCTCATATCGCAAAGATTATGAAAGTGAATCTTCTGAATATTTTCTTATAGCGGTTTGCTTGATTTTTCTAATATTCAACTATAAAATATTTCAGTACGTTCAGTAGAATACAAGCAAATTGAATATTTAGTACTAGACATAAATAAGGTTTAAGAACCTTGCGAACAAAGGCTAGTACGAAAACAAAGCTCGCGATCTCAATCCAGTTTATCGTAAAATCTTAACGTGTGGACCGTAATCTGGATGTTGAGTGAAGGGATTAGATTGAGAATATAACCGGGGGATAGATAAGGAAGAGGGCCGTAGGCGTATCGTTTGCAAGGAGGGGCCGCATGAGAAACGACAATATAAAGAAGTCCCATTTTATTTATGGAGATTGAAAAAAATCACTTTCGCTTTCGTCGGCGGTATTAAATATACATCAATAAGAGAAAACTGCGTGATCTGAATTATAACATGATCTGACTTACGGGTGAATTTATATTAACAATAATAATATAAAAATAATTATAATTAGAAAAAAATTAAAAGTACAAACAATTACACAAAAACTATAGTACAAATTCTCATATTAAGGGGGCCATGGATATAATGCATAAACGCGGGCAACCAATAATCACTACCTCTCAAACACCTCTTCCGAGGACTTAAAACTCCTCTGAGACTTTCTCAAAGACCTCTACAGATATTTGTACTTGGAATAACAACATTTAATAAAAATCGCAGTAGCTGCCGCTTCTCTCTTCGCATCCACTGGTCCGACCCGACGTACGGAATCCAGATAAAACTCACTTCATAGACGATATATATCATATCGATATATATCATAAGATATATATCATAATTCCTAATGCTTATCAAACACCCTCCACCTAATACGTTACGTCTCATCACGTATTATACGGGATCTGGGTAAAAATCTCTGATCAGCAAATAGCTATGATACAGATAGTGCTTCGTGTGAAATTTAAAACAAAGGGTTACTTAATTTGTTAAAATTGTTCCTGATTTTTTATATTTTTTAAGCTTGTCACTTGCATTCTATATATTATATATTTTATGCCACTTCCACTATTTAAAGCAGGTATTATTGCAAATATAGATCCTAACTATAAACTAGATAATTCAAGCGTTCGGAAACTTTTTGAACAGGCATTGTTCACTGCACATGTGTAGTTATAAATGTGAGAGGAGGTTCGCATCAAAACGATCTAATAGGAGATTATCTAATTTGCCCTTACGCTGCGGGCTATTGAAGTGTGATCTAAATATAGGCCGGATAATAACGGATTATGAAACATATCTAATATCGGGACGATATAATAATTTAACGAATGGTTTATTCAGTCAATTATTGACCTGAATCTACGCAAAATAAAAAAAAAACTCCGCTGCTTTGATTCGTTTTGGTTTTATATTATTTTTATTTAAATAGCAACGTTTTTGAATGAATTTTGAGATATTTACCAAAATAAATAAACAAATTATGTTTACCTTAATTATAAACAAATATATTTAATAATGTTGAGCTCTGAAGGGTATATTTTAATAAGTTCAGGGAAAATATTTTATTTTTGCTCGTAATCGATTCCGTGTCATATTTTTTGGCAATGAAATATATTTAATTATAATAAAAAATAAGTAATCCATATTTTTTTTATTAGATAAAGATTTTTAAAAGCTAATTCTCAAAATATGGTTTAAAAAATCAAGTTTTATATGCACGATTTATTTTTAATTTATTTCCTTAAAAACAGTTTATATATTATTTATTTAATAATGGTATGATTATTTGTAAATAACAAATAACAAAGTAACGTAATATATCGTATAAGAAATATTAATTAAGGATATAAATATATCTTATTTCCTTTAAAAGTTTGTAGATAATTACATATTAGTCCAATTAAATTGTACTACGCATTTGCAAATAATTAATATATATTATATATTTAACAAGCAATACATAGAATATTAAAGTTTGCTTGTTAAAGCCTGTATATAAATTAGGTTAAATTTCTAGGAATTTTAAAACAGCTATAAATTAAAAATAAATTTATCTACATACCAAATATTTTGTTTATATAACAAATTAAAAAAACATATTTGTAATAAATTTAAAAAAATTTAACACAAAGCTAAATGTATAGGCGTAAAATAAACTATTTTAATTTCAATTTATTTTAAAATGTCCTGTGTAAAATTTATATTTGATAATGATTTTAAAGTTACACATTAAATAGAGAGAGCTTAAATAATATTTTATTTGATTTTTTTTTGGCGAATTAAGCTAAGCAAAAAAATGAATAACACAGTATTTAATAAATTATTTTCACTCAATGTGAGATATTGATTGATTCAAGGTTAAATAAAGTCATATACTAAGTGTGTCACGTAGACTAGTTTAGTCGTCTCAAGTGGCTGGGATGAATTTGAGTATAACTCCTATCAGTCTTCAGTCAAATGTTAATAAATAAATCAAAATCGAATTATCAATAGATACGAATAAGTGCTTAGTGGAAGAAGATTAGTGTGTACAGGTAAATGCTATATTATATGTTACAAATGAAAGTATTTTATGGGACCATTGAACGAGCGCAAGCTACGAAATAAATACTGAAATATATATAACGACTGCGTAATTGCTTTCTCTTTCCAGTATAAAAAAAAGATAATAAATAATTTTAAAATAAAAATTTAAATAAACGTATGTGATTAATACAATTTTTAATAAAGATTTTACAGCAACGATAATAATTAAAACAGTTACTGATCATAAAGAAATGATTTTGCCTCTGATTATTATTAAATGATTTGTTAAATGATGATTTTAATTCGTTATAAATATCATGTTTCATAAATTTATATTAAGCTTAACCCTGCGAGATTTGTTTATAATATTCTGAGCAATTCCTTACAAAAGAGAATATTCTACAAAGGATTTGAAAAATTCGTTTATTAAATTGTATTATCCATAAGAGCAATATATGTTTATGTAGGTCAGTAGGTATAAAAGAGCTTTGGTTCATGATATGTAAAATGTGAAGCAGCTTAACAATGTTGTCAGCTGTTTTATATGACAAATAAGTGCTTAGCATGTTATAATATATGTAGGCCTATATATGTATTATGTCTTTTTATGCTTTTTAAATTCACTATTCCAGTATTTGTTTTAAAACAGGCTATTCAATAAATAAACATAAGTAAATTTGTTAAACAATAGCAATCCGTATAAATATATATCTTTCATACCATTAAAAATATCTACATATGTATAATGGTTAGTATTTTTATACGTTTTTGATGTAGATGTTTACTTAAGTTTAATCATATTTTATAAAACTTAAAAAAAATATCAACATAGTAAATTCACAGAAATAAATGTCAATGATCAATAAAATATTTAAAATAAATACTGATTAAAAATTCATAAGAATAAGAAACAACCCGTCAATATATTACAATTTACGACGAAGAGTAAAACAATGGTTTATGTTCTCTTATATGTAAATAAAAAGTACAATATTTCTGACTAGCATGACGCAACACAGACGAAACAGAGGTTTATTCAATAACCTATGTTACACTGATGATACGGTATTTATATTATAGATAGTTGAGAAGGATTGAAAATGAACATTATTAAAATAACAGAAGCCTGTAAAAGACACAAAATGTTCCTATAAAAAAACGTCTATCTGAGGTACACTTTAGACGTCTAAACGAAGATTAGGACTAGACACTAAAAATAAAATACTAGATAGAAAAAGACAGAACATTATTTACCTGAAAAGTTCTATGGAGATTCGACTTATACTTAAGTCTTGTTTTTTTTAAATAGATGTTGTTTTATTATATAAATAATGATCGTTTTCAATCCTTATTCTAAAGTATAGTAAGGTGATACGTTTTATCAATCCTTTAAAGCGTAAACGTGTGTCTACAGTGCTGTTCTACATGTGGATCTACAGACGCATGGTGTACAAAGTAAATGATGTGGAAGTGATGTAGTGGATAAAAACATACATTATTATGCAAGGCAGGCTACAAGGAAGATCGGAATTCGGAAGAAGAACATCTTAGCTAAAGAACTTCTATCAGTGGTTTATTTACAATAGAGCAGCAGTAATCAATATAAATGTAGGCAGAAAGCTTGCCAACGTCTGATAATAAATAAAGCACTTACATAAAGGGGATATTAGCATTGAAAATGTACTTTTATTGTTTTCTTGGTCCACCCTTTATCTGCATTTGGATATATGTATGTATTTTCATTGGAAATTCACGTCTCTCGCGTCGCCCAAACGAAGTCGAAAAGCAAGATAAACAAGCGTAAAGCCACTGGGTCCATACTAAAATATAATATGATATTTCCAGTTAGGGGGTCAGGGCAATCAGTCGACGGCGAGTTGTTAACTCGTTCGTCACGAAACGCGCCGCCAATAATAATGGGGCGGGAGCTTTTCCGCCAAAGCTCCCCGAGCTTTATGGCCGTCGGTAATTAATTGTTCCGGCGACTAATGAAACCCTGCTTAATCTCGATCGAAAACGACGAATATTAAAAATTAAAAGCGAAAAATATTCACCAAAATATTACTAATATTTTACTCAAAGAGGTGTATCTAAATAACACTGGAACAAAACTAATATAATTTCATTACAATATGAAACATTACAAACGAATTAAAAACCTGTATTCTATAATACATATCTTTAAAGATATAGCTAATTATGTTTTAGATTAATATTTTTATTAAAATTATTGGTATGTCTATAAATATTTATGTACCTCAATTCAAATAATTTCAAAGAACAATATTTTGGCAACAAAAAAAATATGATTTTATTTGTGTTAAAATAATGATAAAATGATACACAGTGCAATTGCTTAATCTTAGTTTTTTAAGATATAAATATATAGTAGGTACATGAAAAGAATAATTTATTACATATTAAAAAATGTTGCAGTAGCGCCTTTGAAAATCGTGTATGCAATAATGTAAACACTCACATTAATACATTGCATATTTGACTAAGAAAAGGCGCAAACTTGTTTTAAATTTTGATTTTAATGTCCCCTGATTTTTTTTTATCAACGCTATAAATCTCGAATCAAGCTTAAGTATCAAATCGTACAATGAGTCGAAATTGATTACGCGTTCTATGCATGTACAAAATAAATTTCATTTTATTTAACGCAAGCGTGACTCGCGGCGTAATGGATTTTGGCTTCAGGGATGTATAAAAAAATCGGTCAATTTGAAAGCTCGTGTGAGGGCGAAACTTGTAAGCGGCAGGAAAAAATTGCCGGAAAATTAGGAGTCATTATTCTCGCTTCCGAGAACAACCTCCTTGGGGCATGCAAATTTCAGGAGTGATTTTTTTTGGTATACACAATGTTTGACACTTCAAATGTCGCATTATATTCCATTTTAAATTCAACATACTCTCATACTTTGTATCACAAGTCTGACCCAAATAATTTCAAGGCACACTTCACAAACATTATCAAAGTTAAGAAAAAGTTGCTAAAGAACAATAACTATTTTACCGATTTTTTAAGCTAGTGAGTATCAGGCTTTAGTAGCTGCTAAACAAATTGGCAATGATCTTATGAACAGTCAAAATTCAGTTCGTGATTTATTTATTTATTTATCATTAATCTTTTATTGCAAAATTAGAGCCATTAGCCTAATGCGTTACATCTGGTTAAACACTGAAAATAAATATACGCCCTAGTTCGCTTATTATTTTAATTATTTATTCGTGAAATCAGAATAATCTAGAAAAACCTAATCTATGATGATCGATCGGAATTATAATTACATAAAAATCACAAATGTTGATCTTTCATGATAGAAATTGAGTCACTAGAGTCAATTTAATATTTGCACCCATTTATTTAAGGCATAAGTTATCTTAAATATACGATCACTGTAAAACGCCTTTAAAAATATATTTAATTGCAGTTTAACGATCCTAAAACTTCTGAGCGCGTTTCTAAATAATTTCGTAACTTAAAAACAAGTTAAGTATTAGATAAAAATTTGAAACATCTTAATTCTGACTTAAAAGTAAATAGCTAACTATGAACCTAAATCAACTTAAAAAAATATAAATAGACAACAAAATATATTTTTTTGGCATGATGTGTTTTTATATCAAGCCACATATATATTTCACTATCAAGTAAAACCGATAAACATAATTCAACATTTTTCTATTTGTATTCATAAACTTTAACGCGATGATGTATTTTTCAGTACAAAGTTTTTTAATATAAAATTTACAACATGTTAAATTACGAACTTATTTGACGTCACGTTATAACGCTACATCAAATAAAGCATCGCGAATATGAACCAATATTTATTATTAAACACGGTGGCCTAAAGAAATAGTAAAATATATAACATGTAATTTAAAAAAAAATTCAATCATCGCTAACTCACTTCTGCCAAGTATCACACGTAAACCGCGAGCCTTAACGAACGCAATATATAAATATATATATCAAAATTGTATTTTCCACCTACAGTCAAATATAAATTCATTCCATTAGAGCACACACGAGAGGCGACACTATTATATATAATATATATATATATACATATAACATATTATCGTATGTCGTGCATTCGATTCGGTCCACACACGCGAGAGATAGCAAAAGCGAGCGTATTGCAGAGCGCGAGGGGCGCCTTAACGAACGAGGGCGAAGCCCCCGGGGGCCGTGCCAACCGGGGCATAATGGAGTTTGAAATTTGAAAAGTTGGTTTAATTTATTTGAAGAATGTGCGGAATAATAATGGATGTGTTCGCGGGCGTGTGGCGCGCGAAATCTTTGCTCTTTGAAAACGACGGCGAAACGAGCGGATATTCTTCTTCGTCTAACTGTGCGGCGAAATTGATTATTGATGTTTCGGAAAACGAAGTTACTTTATTTGGGAAAATCATTCGGTGAATTTGCATGCTCTTTTCCTCCCAGAGTAGGGCGCAATTCTCGAAAGCGAGAGTAATGACGAGTTATTTTTATAGACGCTTACAAGTTTGGTAACCACAAGAGAACTGGAATTAAATAATTTAACGTAACAGTATATGCAAACAAGTAGCTTTCAATAAATTTAATGAATGAGGAAAATAATTTTTCTTTTAAAAACAGAATACATGCTTTATACGCCGCTCTCTCAATCCACCGTATTTTTTATATAAAAATATTATTAAGCTCAAGTCATTACAGTTTACATAAGTGTAACTTTGCAGCCAAAATAGACGACAAAAAAGCTAAATAATCGCTATTTTGTTCCTGTTCTTTATAACCAATTCGAAAAAAACATAAATTTTTAGCGAAAACTACGCGGAGCTGGAAAAAATAATGTGATTTATTTTTATACATTTTTAATAAAAATATATTTGTAATTATACTAGTATATAAAGGTGTGTTTTATTATGAGTCTAAGTGTAGCATATTTATATTAATAAAGCTTTTGTAATAACCTTTTATTAAAAATAATCAAAACTAATTTAGAAAACATTTTAGTGAATTTTTAATAAATAAATTATTAAAACAATGTAGCACAAAATGCTGAAGCGTTTGTTACTCTAAATGATTTTAAATTTGTAGCTATTTATAAATATTTTATTATTTTAGTATTTTTATGTGTATAAGTCTTAAATCATCAATCATATTTTATTACATTTTTTTATCATCAATGTTGTTTTTTTATATATTTTTCCTTAGACCGTAACTATAATTGTCTTAATCATTTTAAATTACAAATCACAAATATTTACATAAAAAAGTTAAAATTTAGTAACATGTACTCAATTAAATTGTAACTATATTCATTTAAATATTTATTCTATAATAAAAAAATAGTCATTTACCCTTTATTTTTCACTACTTAAATTCATAAGGATTATAGTTAATATTTCTTAAATAGTAGCTACTAATGATTTTTTCCTTTAAATTATTTTTTATTAAATAATGACAAATGTTTAGATAAAAATTAATAAAAATGAATAATATGTATTGTATTTAATCGTGCGTTTATAAAGTTATTTTAAGAAAACGATATTTTTTAAAAATAAAATTTATGTTTTATTAAATAATTATATTAAATCAAAATTTAGTCTTTGTCTTATTTTTTCTATTATTTAAATGCAACAAAAAATTTTAGTTATTATGTCTTAAATTGTAGCTACACGTGTATTATTTTCTTCTATTATTTTTCAGAAAATAATCACAACTATTTGCATAAAAATAATAAAAAAAAATAAGTAACATATATTTTATTTAATCATACATTTATAGAGGTAATAAAATTGTGAAATAAATGTTTATATTATAGGCCAAAATTTATAAACAATAATAATCATATTGAACTAAATAAATATTTTATAAAATATACAAATTTAGTCTGTAGCTCACTCTTTTTTATTTAAATAAATTAAAAATGATTTAAGATAAAATTCCATAAATTGAAGCTATTAATGTATTTTTTCTTTCTTATTAAAGGGACAACAATATTGATATTTTGGTAAAAATATAATATAGCAAAATTCAATTTTTTATAATTTGTATTTAAAAAAAATATTAAAAAAGGATTTTTAATTATTATTCCTAAAATTGTAGCTACAAATGTGTTTTTTTAATAAATATTCACAAATGCTTACATGAAAATAGTTTAAAATTAGTAGCATGTATATTTTTCGTCGTACGTTAATAAAATTATTTATATTTGTAAAAATATCTGTAATATTTTAAGCACAATTGATAAACAGAAAAAATACTGTTAAAATTGCTTTTCCTCTGATTGTAGTTACTAACGTATTACTTTATTTTTATTATTTAAAATAGTAAAAAAAATGAGCAAGTATCGCATTTAATCATACGTTCATAACGTTATGAAATAAACGTTAATATTTAAAGCAAAAATCGATAAACGTCATTGATTATATATTGTTACATATATTATAATGTAATAACTTATAATAAGGCATCAGTTTTAGTAGATACATATAATACATTCTAATACATATAAAAATGATGCTATTTAGCAAGATAGGCTAAATTATGATGGAGTACTAAATTAATAAAATACTGCTTGAGGAATTAAAATGGTCGAGTATGAGAGAATGTTTTAATATAATATTAATATTTTAATAAAATATTCTTTGAAGAATAGAGATAATAATAATAAAATAAACTGATTTATATATATAAATTTGTTTTACCAAAAAAAATCTTGTAATTATTAATAATAATATTAATAATATAACTATTTAATAATGTTAATTAATGTATACTAAATATTTTATAATATTTAAATTAAATTTTTGTTTATGTAAGCGTCTTGTCTAAATTTTTTAATACCCGTAATGCCGTAAATAAAAATAAATAAAAATTACCATAATATCTATATTATAATATAATTCTGAGAGTTAGGCTCTCTCTGTTTGTATGTCTTACTAAAAACTCGTAAATATGCAAAAATTAAATGTTACAGAATATTCTGCCGTGAATTTCTAGGACAACAAAGCGTTTTAATAAATAATATGACGTATATACACAATTAATATATGTACAACAATATAGCATAAATTTAGAAACTGATTTCTACACAAACGTATCACTTAAGATTCTATTTTTAATATTTTTTTTAAACGTAATTCAAAGATTTTTTAAATGTGTAGTACTTTGGTTACGAGTAAAAGTAAAAATCGAAAAAAGCAACAAAGATGACAGTTGCATCACGATCATTAAATATATTTTTTTAAATTGTGTAAACAAAAACAACAAGTTTCTACCAAAATTTTAAAAGAAACAATATAATACTTATGTAGTACATCTATCATTTTATTAAAAAATATAAATATCATTGTATGCGGTATTATTTTTTAAAACATATAGCATAAATCATACGAGGATTTGACCTAACAAATCAACATTGCAAATGTGCAACGGCAAAATTCTCATATATTTAAATAAAGGAAATTCTGTTTTACCAACTGCGATATTTTAGCGCCGCAAAAAATGCCACAGAAACTTTAACTCCGACACGGAGCAAGCTCTAAACATTATGGTTTAAATTATGCATACTATATACATCTATTACATCATACTATCTGTGTTACGCAATTGAGTGGGGGCAAACTAAACACGTCTAAAAATTTAATTAATCCGAAAAAAAAAATTGTTATCCTAATGCGTAACGATGGTAGAATATTAAAAATAAAATAATATTAAACCAGCTCCTTATAGCTGACCTGACATTAAATATATCAATCTGTAATGCTATCGTATGGATTGCGAAAGCCATGATCTTGGCTTTAACGGGCATATAAGAAAACGCAATTGTGACTTTCGAAGACATTCTGAAACCAAAAACTGGATATTTTTATATAGAATAGCACCCTTTAGTAGCCTCAACGGATCGGATGCATCTAAGCAATTTTAAGTTATTGTAACAATTTTTTTGTATCATAGGGAAAAGAGTCTTGAGAAACTTCCGAAGGAGTGAAATATTTTACACAATCGAACTGTCTACGATCGCTAAAATATATTAAAAATAATCGAGCTAGAAAATTTGATCAACTAAGCTCCGACACTTTTTTACTAATAATTCACGACTTTGCCAAAGGCTTTTTCAAAATCAGTATATACGACGCCTACTTGTGCTTCTATATCATATGATTTTATCACTTTGCGTGGGACGAAAACCATGATTTTGATTCAATAAAATATGAATGTACACATATATGACTTTGCACTCTAAATAAACTAGACATTTGCTATTGTTCATCAAGCTTATTGACCACTAACCGCTTTTCTAAGCTATCAATGACAATGAAAGGACTTACATAACGTCTTTTCTATATACAGAAATAAGTCACCAATGAATTTTAGCAACAGTCTCTACCTTTGCACATATAATAAGCATTAGAAAAACGAATGTTACGCCAGTGACAGTGTTCCCAACTAAAATATTCACTTTAAATTTATTTACAGAATTTCAGAAGAGATGATTAATACATATTTTTGTCCATTATCCATTTATTGTTACAATACTTGGATAAAGAGGATATGGAGAGGCATCACGCCTGTTTGCGTCCACGCGTTTGTGCCGAAACTGCAACTTCACGCAAAAGATTAAGCCCTGGGCTTATAATTTTAGCACGTTTCACATATACAAAACACGAGCTTTGTATACATTATCACATATAATATACACACGGCATACGCGCGTGGAATATTTCAAATTTATCCTATACCTCGGCTCGTTTGACAGCGAAGCCATTTACAAGGAGAAATGGCAGGATTCCGGCGGCTAGATTGCATCATTGAATCTAAAATGAAATCTACCCTTTTCCTATAACAATGTAGCCATCCTCACATTCGGGCAAAGTGTCCTATAAAATTTAAGCCCTTCACCTACGCGGCGGGCCGGAGGGAAGGCAAAAAAAAGGTTATAAATTACCGATTTGAATCGGCGCCCTCCATCTGGAAGGACGTTTCTCGGCCGTTCCCGATGACTTTGCGCGATAACAAGAGTGTACTTACAATTTATACCGTATTGCCGCATTTCTGTCGTGATATAGTAGTTACGTGTTGTGATGGTGAGCCTTCTTACCTGTAAAAAGAAGAAATTGGGAATTAGTCTATTGAAAGAGAACCTATTGTATAAAACCGTAGAATACATTACACTAAGCTACGGATCGAACAAGGGTTTTTCATACAGGTATTCCAGTATCTCGATCAATATTTTTAATACTCAAATCAATATTGTTTTACCAGAAATACTGTACTTTAGTATTGGTTTACAAAACTTTTTTTAATGGAGATTTTAAAAATTAACTAATGACATTTTTCTGTTCAATGTACAAAATGCAGAAAAAAATAAAAATGATTGAACAAGTGTAATAAAAGCAGCAGAATTGGAAGTTGGCATTCAGAATTTAAGACCCATAACTAACGTAGATTAATAATAACTTGTGAGTTAAGCAGATGTATCCAAATAATCAGAATAAGCAATGCAGACATTTCGAAATAAATATAATATAAAAGTGGGAAATTAAAAAAAGCATATTTCGAATTTCCCATCCCTGCTGCTGCCAAGCAACCCCAGACCTATATTAGCTAAATATATTATTAAATTGAATATTTTACACAATTATATATTTTCGACCTAAATCGCCTACCGTGTAGTCTCCAATTACTCGAACCATCAAGTACTCGAGTATCGAATATTACAATTTTAAAATACTCAAGTACTCGAGTACTTTCGAGTATTTACCAAATGTACCAAAATAGCTATTATTCAAATTCGTGCACATATAAATAAATAAATAAAATACTTAGTATGTTTATTTTTACAATTATTTTAACTTCACGAACATACTTTTTAAAAACAATAATGCAAAAAGTGTCTCGAATTTAATATTACTGCTAACCTTTGGTTTTATTATTTCCGTTAGGGAAAAAACCCTTTCCGTTGCTGTTGATGTTGGTCTTATTGTCATTAACGCGTTGGATAAGGCTTCTAATTTATATCTGTTCGCTTTTTATAGATATAAAATTTTGTGAACTCTCTTTTTATGTTCTCTTCTTTCATTCCCTTCTCTGCTTTTATCTTATTTCCTTCGACTATGGACAAATTAGTATTTTGTAATTCTTCTTGAATAGATTTTTTTTCTTAACAATATACATTATTCTACTCCTTCTGATTGCTGCAAAGAATTTAAATCTATATCCTTCGAAGATGTATTTGGGTGAATCCCTTTCACTCTAGAGCTAAACGGTTCGCAAAGAACTGACTTTACTTTAAATGCCTTTAAAACACACAATTGTTTTGATTTCTATTTTAAGCTGAGGGATCAGTATAAACAATTGACAACACTTTACGCTACAACTGCATAGTCATAAAACCAAAAAATTTTTTTGTTGATATTTCATATTGTTCATTGCCATAAATTAGATAAGTCGGAACTGTCGAACAGAAAACACAAAAGAAATTTCTCCGTCGTACCCACTAACATAGCCGACGACCGGAACTATGCAACTATGGAACTATGAAAAAATTATACCTGATAGTAACCGCTCTAACTCGGGACTTCGGGCATAAACGCCAAATAAAAGCAAGACGTTATCCTTTACCGGACCGAGTTAAAGTTATTTTTGTTTCTGAAATATTTAAAAAAAAATTAATTTCGAGTATTAATCGAGTAATTTTCAAAATACTCGATTATCAAGTACTTGAAAAATAGACAAAAATACTCGAGTATCGAGTACTCAATTACTCAAATTGGAGACTCTACTACCGTAATATATTTATTAGGTCTAGTGAGTTCTAGCTAAATATAATTATGAATTCCCGTATTTTAATACATAAATTACACAGAATATTAAAAATAATCAGCCCAAACTTTAACGTGATGTCATCGCAGAAGCACACACACAAGTTTCACGAATTAGTTTTGTACATAAGTACATTTAAATGGTTTAAGCGACAATAAATTATGCGACAGTGCGGCGCAGTTAGCGCAACGCGAAAATTTCCGGGAAAAACTTTAAATTAAAAGTTATGCCGGGTCTCTCCACTCGTATACAGGGCGTGCGAAAATGTTATGACACTCTTCGGTTATTACGATATCGCTATATAAAGACAACCGTATAACGGTTACGATCGTACCGGGTCGTAATCGTATCTTTCGGCTTGATCACACGTTATGCGTTATTTCACCCCTCTGGAGGTCGCATTGGGGTTAAAAAGTAGCAATTCGTTCGTAATATGCAATTGGGTGAACACTCTTTATGGCCACTGTGATCATAATGAATATTTTATTTTTTAAATATATATTTTAACAGACAACCGCAACACCCAAGACGTTGATAAAGAAGTTTTTTAGGTAACTAACAATTTATAAAAATACTTGGAAATGTTAACTCAACCTAAAGATACATAAAAATTATATTTAAAAAATCTTTAAACACGTTTGTACTATCTTACGTTTATAGTTCATTAATATTTGTTCATAAAAATCATATTTTTAATACTCATTTAGTCTTGGCATTAAATTTAAGCTAGTTCTCGAGCAAACATAAATCGAAAAAGTACGTCGTAGTACAAGAAGTTAAGGCAAATCAAATGTAACTTAACGGTCATTTTTTATATTTGACATACAAAAACACTATCGATCAGTAAATATAAGGCATTGTCTTATAAGATAAGTTTTTTCTTATCTCACACAATGCCATATATCTCTTCTGAATTTTGAAAGTGACACTTAAAAGCCAGTCGTAAATTAATTGTCTTTGTCAAGTCTTCAAGAAAACTACCATTAACACAAAGCTAAGAAACTTTTGATCCAGCATGAACTTGACATTAAGTTTAAAATTTACTACCATTAAAATAAGCATCGTTTAAGCTACATACTTTGCTTCACTGCTATGGGTTGTGTGACACTTGTCTCTTGATGCTTTTTTGATTATAAATAATAGTGTAAAATAACTTTATTTATTTATTTTAAATTAAAAAATAATATATATTAGCTATAAACTGGCAAATAAAAAAAATAATTGAAATTTATTTAATAGTGCAGAGAACCTGTCATGATGGTCAAATTTGTAATAAAACTAAATAAACAATGCATACAGTATGGTGAAAAATGAAAATAAGACTTATCACTAAATCACTATTAAAAAGATTGCTAAAACAGACTCAGATTTTGGGCATAAAACGAGATGCACCAAATATGATCTAAGACTTTTTAATTTTCAACAATTAACCATCGTAAAAAAATTCGCTATAACACATAACAAATTATAAATGTAATGATTATAAAATAAAGCAAAGGTTCAATCGTCTTCACGAATGCGCCCTGAACAGCCAAAAAAGCACGCTAAGTTCGATAGAATGGAAATATTTTTTTGATTGGTCAAAAAAAATTCTAACGATCAACTTGTACTTTGACGTAGTTTTCGTGAGACAATCAGAAGAAAAAAATTAGAATTGTGGCCAATACCACGATAAAGCACCGGCTCAAACTTTACTACTATTTATTTTTTTCTGTTAGAAAAACCCTCTTTTAAGTATATAATATATGTATAAATATATTTGCGATTACTATCAAAAAATCTTAGTGGAAATACTTTCTGGATTTCTTGTAAAAATAAGCTACTGACAATCAGTTATCTTTCAGCATTGGAAAGTACCGGGTTGTGTCGTTTTTAAGATCCTTATTTGAAGGGTAAAAGAGTTTCACAAAAAATCTTAGAATCACGTTTAAATGGTGATCATCTCTTGATGTAAGTAAATGTCAGATATTTTATATTCTTAGTTTGAGACGTCTCCAGCGAATTACAATAAATCAGAAATCGGTTGAATATTCGACTAACGAAATATATTTATGCCTTAAATAAGATTAATTTTCAAGATAAATACATTTTAAATGTCACATTGCTAATTCGTAAATCACAATGGTGGTTTTTATGCTATAGACGCATTCTCTATTTGATATTTTATGCACAAAACGGTAGTTTTTCTAGCTATTATGAGTGGTAAATTAATATTTAATCACGTTCAAAAGATTTTAATAAAACTCACAATTAAATAAACTGATTCAAATTTACAGGACTTTTATGATAGTTCTATTACTAATTTTACAGATACGTTACATACGCTTTTTATTATTTTAAAAGAGCATAAATATACTTATTGCCATTTAAATGTATATCAATTAACATAACAAGTCACAGTGCGTATAATAGTTTTACCCAATTACACAAATCTATACATACAAGCAGTCAAATATTTTTGATAAGACTGTAGTAAAACTTTTATTATTATTATCAAATTATTTTTAAGACCTTAACGACTATCATGCAAAACTAATTTTATTCATAATTTATCTAGTCAATTAAAAAGTCGCGATTAGATTTATATAACTGCTATATCTTACAGATTATTATTTATTTAACTAAATTTAAAATATATATGAAGCGAAAAAAATATATTGGCGTATTATATGCACTTTACAATAGGTTTATACATGGCTACATCTCCATTCAAAACTCATCAATACACCCCTATAATACATTTCGAATTAGAGCCGCAATTGGAAATTTTCACCGACGCAATAGGGCGGACTTTTCGCGTATTGAAAGGAACGATCGCATAACTCGTCAAATTTGGCCTAGGGTCCGAAAAAAGGGTATCGGGCCCGATAGAAGGGAATCCGTGTATGCGCACAGGGCTAACTGTGGTTTACGGCCGTATATCCAAACCCCGCAGGGCCCGTTGGGGTCCGAAAAGGGAGCTTTATTTACGTCGCCATACACACTTTTCAACGTATAGTGGGTATATGTGTGTGTGTGTGTTGTATGAATAAACGATACGAGACCCCGCATACACAGGGGGTACTCTGCGCGAGGATCGCTTTAAACTTTAAATCTTCGCAAGAGTGCAGAATTTGCCATTCGATTACGTATATAAAGTGTGAATTATGCGATTACCTTTCCTTTATCGCAGTCTCGTGCTCGGTATGGTATGTGCGATATACAACGCTCACGCTTATGGCTCATACTCGAGTGGTGGGAAATGTGCGGATAAACATTATGGAATATGTTCTGTGTATAGTGGGTGATATTTTTAACGATTTCATCAAAAAATGTTACACGTTCACTACAAAAATATTGTATAAATGAGATTTTTTTAACATTAGCATTACATTAAATTTTGATAAACAAAGATTTTTGGCAAATTTTAACATAAAAAGCACAGGTATATTGTTATATATATTTTATAATAATGAAATATGGCAGTTAAAGCTAAAAAGAAATGGTATGAAAAGTCGATAGATGAAATAAAAAATGATCAAAATAAGATGTGAAAAATAATAAAAAAATTAATTAATCCAACTTAGAGAAACGACATAATAAATATGGAGTATAAAAGAGATTGTGAATTTTAAATAAAATTAAATCTGTATCATTAGAAGAGATTCATAACATTATATATAAATTAAAAAAAGGAACCAGTACTAATGAATTATATGTAAATATAATTGAAGAAACTTGGGATATAAATTAAATTATTTAGTAAATAAAGCACTCTCTTAAAGAGGAATACCTGATTACTTGAAGATTGCTATTATTATACCTATACCTAAAATAAAAAATAGTGTAAAGGTTGAGGAAATAAGACCAATTAACATGCTACCATGTATAGAAAAAGTAGTAATCAAACAATTAAAGGATTTTATTATTTCTCAAAACATTGTATGTGAACAATAATCAGAGAAAAAAACTCCACTGAGACTGCATTACAAGTAGAGTCTCCAATTCGAGTAATCAAGTACTCGATACTCAAGTATTTTTGTCTATTTTTCAAGTACTTGATAATCGAGTATTGTGAAAATTACTCGATTAATACTCGAAATTAAAAAAATTTGAAATATATCAGAAACAAAAATAACTTTAACTCGGTCCGGTAAAGGTTAACGTCTTGCTTTTATTTGGCGTTTATGCCCGAAGTCCCGAGTTAAAGCGGTTACTATCAGTTATAATTTTTTCATAGTTCTATAGTTGCATAGTTCCGGTCGTCGGCTATGTTAGTGGGTACGACGGAGAAATTTCTTTTGTGTTTTCTGCTTGACAGTCCCGACTTATCTAATTTATGGCAATGAACAATATGAAATATCAACAAAAATTTTTTTTAGGTTTTATGACTATGCAGTTGTAGCGTAAAGTGTTGTCAATTGTTTATACTGATCCCTCAGCTTAAAATATAAATCAAAACAATTGTGTGTTTTAAACGCATTTAAAGTAAAGTCAGTTCTTTGCGAACCGTTTAGCTCTAGAGTGAAAGGGATTCACCCAAATACATCTTCGAAGGATATAGATTTAAATTCTTTGCATCAATCAGAAGGAGTAGAATAATGTATATTGTTAAGAAAAAAAATCTATTCAAGAAGAAATACAAAATACTATTTTGTCAATAGTCGAAGGAAATAAGAGAAAAGCAGAGAAGGGAATGAAAGAAGAGAACATAAAAAGAGAGTTCAAAAAATTTTATATCTATAAAAAGCGAACAGATATAAATTAGAAGCTTTACCCAACGCGTTAATGACAATAAGACCAACATCAACAGCAACGGAAAGGGTTTTTTCCATAACGGGAATAATAAAACCAAAGGTTAGCAGTAATATTAAATTCGAGACACTTTTTGCATTATTGTTTTTAAAAAGTATGTTCGTGAAGTTAAAATAATTGTAAAAATTAACATACTAAGTATTTTATTTATTTATTTATATGAGCACGAATTTGAATAATAGCTATTTTGGTACATTTGGTAAATACTCGAAAGTACTCGAGTACCCGAGTATTTTAAAATTTTAATATTCGATACTCGAGTAGTTGATGGTTCGAGTAATTGGAAACTCTAATTACAAGTAGTGATAAATTATTGGTTGTTAACCAAGGATATGAACAAATTCATTGCAACAGTTTTCTTAGATTAGATAGAGAGCTTTCGAAACAATAGACAGAATAACAATATCGAAGAAATTAGAGAATATCAGTATAGGTCAAATATTTTTAAAATATTTTATTAATTATTTAAAAAAAAATTAAATAAATTATGCATATTCCAAAGAGAAATTAACATCTCATGGTGTACCATAGTATCTAAATTGGGACCATTGTTCTTTATATTATATATTAATGCTATAGTTAAAAATGTAAGAATGTGTGAAATACGACATATTACTATATTGCATAAGTGATAATAAAAAAAAATTGTAGCTAAGAAGAACAATGAATAAATTATAATATAATTGAAATATGGTTGAAAAATAATGTACTTAAAATAATGTACCTAAACTAAATAAAATTAAATGTCTGGGAATTAATTATTAAAATATTTTAGATAATAATATCAAAACAGTTATAGATAACTCTATTATAGAAAAAGGTAATAATATAAAGTTTCTAAGAGTAATTGTAAATACAAAATTAGTTTTTAAGAAACATTGTAATTACATATTAAAAAAATAAGTAGAAAAAAAATGTACAGTAACATAATATTGTCTCATTTTACTTATTGTGCGACAAAATTAGATATGTTCATTAAATTAGATAATAAGCAAATGTTGCAAAAATTACAAACTAAGGCAATGAGAGCAGTCATAAATAAAAATAGATTTACTACTACAAATAAAAATATGACTGATAGATTGGAATGGTTCAAGAAATATGATATTTTCGACTGGATAAAAAGCGCATACTTGACACAAAAAACTCCTGGCGACTCAAAGATGACTGCCCCAAACTTTGCGATTGAAATTAAAACGTCACCTTACTATTTTTTTCCATATTTAAGATATATAATTGTATTATGTCGTCTGTCAATTTGGCGCTAAGAATCTAAGCTATGGTGTAGTTTGAAGTAGAAATTAAATTGTTAAAGTTATGTTTTATACTAATACATTAACAAAATTAAAAAAAAACACTGTAAGCAAAACAATTGGAATGCACTAGTACTTTCTATTTCATTACATATTATGTGCAAATGTAAATTTTATATATAAAATAAAAATAAATAAAAAATATTGTTAGAGAAATGGGAGTAAAATAACAGTTTTTTAATCTGTCCTTTTTCTATTTCCCTTGATTAATTAATATATTCTAATCGGCGATAATTGAAATCATTATTATATTTTTATGCGATTAATTCTATCTAACTATAATGTATTGTATCAGAAACATTTGCGTAATTCTGTAACGATCGTTTTTAACATACTCAATTAAAACAATTTACGCTATATTTTGCTAAAGAATAAGATAACTTGAACTAAATTAAAACTGCATATTTATATGGAACAATCGTTTATCTTAAAATAATGCATTTCTTAGTTACTTTGCATTTGTAAACGTGCTAAGCCAATATTAAATATTTATTTTAAAAACAGTAATTTCCCCTCTATCTATAATCTTTAGAATTATTATATAAATAATAATTTATATAGCGTATTTTAGCGATTCTACCCTTAAACTACAACAATGATAATAATATCAAGTTGTACATCAGAAGATCAAATTTTTCTGATAATGATAATCATTATAATATACACTGGATCCTGATTGGTAGTAGCAGAAAAAAATAATAACAAAATAGAGACTGTCTTCTTATATGTATTATAAATATCGAGCTTAAAGAGCAGTCAATGGTAAAGAATGAGAATAGTGTGAGATTAAAAACAGCAGCCCGTTTATTTCCGTGCATTTGATTGTTTCAGAAATGAAATGTGCTCAAGTTACGTAATTGAAGCGAATGGAAACGTGTCTAATTTTAAGCAAACTTGTCTAATAATTAAGCAATTTACCTATCTTCTATTCTTTAAAATCACAGAAAATTGAAATATATGTTTAACATTACAATACCTAATTATTTTAATACTCAAATGTAAATAAATATTTTTGCTCTTTTTTATTTTAATATAACACTATTACTACAATTTATAAGGCAACGTCACTAATGAGCGCGGACAAATGAGCGTGCGTCATAAGAGCGCTGCCTTATAAGCGCTGCGTCATAAGAGCGTTTACCAAAGTAGCGCTGTAACAAAATAGCGTGCGTCAAATGCGCAGACAGCCATATGAGCGTTTGACAAAAGAGAGCACGTCATAAGAGCGCAAAAATACTTGGAGAATATCAAGTAATGAATATTTTAGGAATTAGGTATACAAAATATATGTAAATTGTAAGAAGTTTAAAAAAATAAAAATTCACGAGATATAGGTGGTAAAATTAGTATTTTGTGTGCCAAAGCGTAATGACGATTAAAATAATTAGTCAATGAAAACATTATTATTTATTAATTATTACGTACATACTCGAGTATGGCTCCCCATCCCCATACGTACGATATACATATATTTTTACTAAAGTAAAACGCTGATTTTGAATTTATCATTACATTTGTTCTGTAATGTTTCATTAAATTGACAAATAATTATCAACTTCACTTGGCAGGTATACAAAGGTCGCCGACCTTTTTTTTTAGACAACTACATTTTATCGTGAAAGTCGAAAACAAGCACAATATAAATTTTAAGAGCTAAGTGTAAGATAAAAAAATAATCTGAAAATAAATGTGATTGCAAAGGGGTAAAACATTAATTTTGCTAAATTCATTTTAATCATATTATATAATTATCAAAAAGGAAGTTAGCTATGATTTTTTAAATACCTAATTGTAACACTTTACAAAAAAATTTCACCGCTGTCCAGGTGCATAACAATGCATGACATTGGTGAATGACACGGACGATACGCAATTGTTTAAAATTATTTTTACGATATTAAAACTAAAGTAGTAATTGGTGAATCAGTATGATTTTTTTTAAATATTTTTTTAGTCTGATATTTAGGTCTAATGTGTTATTCCTAGAGACTTTAATTTTTCGCGATTACGATAAAAGTATTTTTTTGTGAATTTCGTGCTTTGTCAATTTCAAAAAGGGTAGTATTTATACAAATAGAACAGTTAAAAAAAAAATAGTAATCTGTCTAATATTCTAATATTTTGTCCGGGTCCTTCCCTTTTTACCTGGTTATCGATATCATATTTTTTTCCCTTATGTTACATATTTGTTAAGCTCCAAAAACTTTTTGGCGGCACGCACATTTAGAAACTGTTATAGATTAAATTGTTATCTATAAAGAAGATTAATCCTTATAGATAGTTGTAAGTCATTCGTGGTATTTTTTTTTTATACTTTTCAAAGACGCAACGAAACTTTTTGCGAACGTTTTTAGACAAAATTCAAAAGTATACTGAGCGCTATTATATTTATATGTAACTACCCTATCTAGCTTTAAATAGATAACTGTAAAATGCAATTTTTGTGAATTCCTAAAGTTTATTCTCACACTAATTTCCAAGGCTCAAAACATAAAAAAATTTCGCGATAAAGGCCAAATCCACGATAAACATTTATCAGCGCTATTTCTTGGTTATTATATTTATGTATAACTACCTTATCCAGTTTAAAATAGATAACGGTAAAATATGCGATTTTCGGAAATTCCAAAAGATTGTTCTCACAGTAATTTTTAAGTCGCAAAATATCAAAAAATCGCGTAAATGGTAAACTCCACGACAAACACTTATCAGCGCTAGTTCTGTGTTATTATATTTATATATAACTATCCTATCTAATTTAAAATAGATAACTGTAAAATATCCGATTTTTGGAAATTCCAAAAGTTTGTTCTCACAGTAGTTTCCAAGGCTCAAAACATAAAAAAAAATCGCGTAAGGGCCCACTATAAACATTTATCAGGTAGATATTTATAATAAAATTACCGACTTACTTGCATTTTTATTGTATCGCCCAAAAGACCATCGCCCATTTTGACGAATTGAATTGTCTCTATAGTATGTATGTATACTAAACACAATAATTCCTTAAAATACTAAATTAACCTAAATTTTCGAAATACAAACATATGTCATATGTGTTTGATTAATGATAGATTAATGTTCTTACAGTTTAATATATAAAACAATAATCATTTAATTAACTGAAATATATTATATAATATTCGTACTCAGTCGTTATTCGAGATAGAGTGTAGTCGTATAAAATATATACCCAAAAACCAACCAACTGTTTATCGTCAAATAGCAAAAAAAGGTATGACGTCAAATAGCAAAAAAAAAAGGTCTATACCTGCCTTAAACTTTATGCATTCATTGCAGGTAGACTAGGTATATATTTGTCAATTTAATGAAACACTACCGAACAAATCTAATGATAAATTTAAAATCAGCGTTTCATTTTAGTACAAAATAAATATATGTATATCGTACGTATGGGGATGGAAAGCCATACTTTCGAATGTACGTAATAATTTATAAATAATAATGTTTTCATTGACTAATCATTTTAATCGTCATTACGCTCTGGCACATAAAATACTAATTTTTTAATAATCTCGTGAATTTTAATTCTTTGTAAATTTCTCACAATTTACTTATATTTTATATACCTAATTCCTAAAATATCCATTACTTGATATTCTCGAAGTATTTTTGCGCTCTTATGACGTGCGCTCTTTTTTAAAGCGCTTATATGACTCTCTGCGCATTTGACGCACGCTATTTTGTTACAGCGCTACTTTGGTCAACGCTCTTATGACGCAGCGCTTATAATGCAGCGCTTATATGACGGCGCTCATTTGACGCACGCTCTTTTGACCGGCTGCCAATTTATAACTAACTATTTTTAAGTAAAGCGATCAAAAATTTTTGGCTAAACTAATTGTTTTTCAAAATGTTTCGATTAATGAATATATTAAAAAGCTAAAAAATTTTGTGTTATTATGTACAACTTTTTAATATACGTCTCTATTTATATATTATAATAAATATCAACGTATATTCTTACTAAGATTTACTGGAATCTATTTATATATATTCTGAACAAAATTAGACTGGTCTTTTCTTAGCTGATTACAAACAAGAAAAGGTTCAACTCACAACTTTAAATACATACATACGGAGCGAAGCCATTGTTTACGCTAAGATCATCGTAGTTGGAAAAGCAATGGCGTATTTTATATTAAAACTGTATATTTTTGCATACAATACAGTTTTTTAATTCGCTCTTTAAAATAGTGAAAGTTAATGTATTCATGCACAGTTTAATCAATTAAGAAACAATAGTAAAATTTTCATAAAATTAACATTTTTTTCCCATTGTAAAATATATGCATTTTTTATAATTCAATTTATATATTCACTTACAATATTCGTTTATTGTATTCACAACATTTTAATTAAAAAAAGCATTACCGTTGAATTGATAGTGTTTTTTAATTAAATTTTTAGAAGCACCAACATTTTTTCTACCGTATCACCGATCTACGAGTTTAAGATTATAAATGCAAAGTATGCATAGATTCACATCCTTCTACGCTCGAGTAGATTTTAATATAACTCGGAATCTCTATTCTATGTTTGTGTATTATTATTGATATGTATGTATAATGGCAAGTTTTGAAAAAGTAGTATTTCTTCGGTTAGCCGTGTAATCCGGCGGAAAGCCCGTAGTGCATGTACTCGTAGAAGTGTTTCTGAAGAGTTCCACTCGGTAGCTCTTAATCCGCTGAAAACGGATGTATCCGCAGCGTGCAGCCGGCTTCCGGCACATCCTTTAGGAAAAAGTTTTCACTAGTAATTAACCGGATAGCGTATACTGTATACCATTTATCCCTATTTTTCCTTCAATTACCGAGACCAAATTGCGTAACGTGGTCTTTGGAGTCGAACTCGGTTAGGATGTAATTTGTGGTCCGTTAACGAAACCCGTATCCCAAATCGTGAGGTATTCATACGCACAATACGGTTGACCCATTGTTGCGTTGTAATTGGCAATCGGAAAGCAGTATTAGAAAAAAAATTGGATCAGAAATAAATTACCTTAACTTGGATATAGCCTAGAGGCTCAAACAGTTTTATTAAAAGTAAACAATAAACTAATCTTATTATCCGGCAATAAATCGTCTTATGATGTTGATTATTATTATTTTTTCCCCACTGTTCTAAATATGGATTATAGAGAAGCGCCAGAACTTTTATGGATAGATAATAATCTGGATGACACATTACGTAAAAGTTTATGATCTACTATTTTCATTGCATTTCTTGAAAATAAACATTCCTCTATAAACTACATTACAAGTAGTGATAAATGATTGGCTGTTGGCTAAGGATACAAACAAAATCATTGGAGCAGTTTTCTTGGATTTCAAGAGAGCCTTCGAAACAATAGACAGAAAAATAATGTTAAAGAAATTGGAGAGTATAGGTATAAGTGATATAGTTTTAAGATGGTTTAATAATTACTTATATAAAAGAAAACAAAAAGTTAAAATAAATAATGTATATTCTGAAGAGAAATTAGTGTCTTATGGAGTACCACAAGGGTCTAAATTGGGACCATTGTTATTTGTTTTCTATATTAATGATATAGTTAATAACATGAAAAAATATAAAATTCATCTATTTGCGGATGACACATTAATGTATTGCATAGGTGATAACATTAAAGAAATTGTATATAATTTAAATAATGAATTTAGTTTATAAGAAATATGGTTAAAGAATAATGTACTTAAATTAAATGAGAATAAAACTAAATGTATGTTTATTAATTATAAAAATGTGTTAGATAATAGTACCAAAATAGTAATAAATAGCTCTAGTATAGAAATAGTGGATAATATAAAATATTTAGGAGTAATTGTTGATACAAAATTAAATTTTAAAGAACATTGTAATTATATATTAAAAAAAAATAGTAGAAAAATAGGTTTATTATCTAGATTAAGAAATATATTAAGTATAAATAAAAAAATAAAATTTACAATAGTATAATATTGCCCCATTTTAATTATTGTGCAACACTATTAAATATGTTAAATAAATTAGATAAACAAATGTTGCAAAAATTACAAAATAGGGCAATGAGAGTAATCTTAAATAAAAATAGATTAACTAATTGTAAAAGTATGATTGATAGATTAGAATGTTTGAATGTTCAAAAAATATTGAGTATGAATGTTTTAGTATTTATATATAAGTTAGAAAATAATATGTTACCAAAATATTTTAATAAGTATTTAATAAGAAATAAAGATGTACATAAATATAATACTAGAAATAGAGAAAATTTAAAGATAATTAAGTATAAGAAAACGAGTACGGCTAGGGGAATTATGTACGGAGGTTTTGATTTATATAATAGTCTTCCAAGAGAAATCCGAAACAGCAAAAATATAACGGGTTTCATAAATGGAATAAAAAAACACCTTCGTACATATAGAAATAAATTATAATATTAAGACTTTATTATTGTATATTTTTATTTTTTCTTTCTGTTATGTATTTTTTATATATTTTTATATGTGTTTACTAAATTTGTTAGTTGTAAAGATTAGCTATTAAGCTAAATAAATTAATGAAATAAATAAAATAAATAAATAAATAATATTTTATTTATTATACCATTTAAAAAGCTATTTCCTGAACTAATACTTATTTAATATCACTGACGCGAAGGTAATTATTAGACTTTAATAAGCTATAGTACTTTAATATTTTTTAAACAGTGCTACCTGTCATTATAAAAATATTAATATGCACTATAATTTTAATATTATTTTAAAATATAACTTTTTCTATTACTTCTAATTTTATTTTATAAATTTAATCAGGATAAAAAAATCATATTAACATATCTCATTAAAACACTGTCTTTTGGCCAGTTATTACTCACTTTGCTGACCAAAAATAAAATAAAAAATACAACCCTTTGAACACAAGCTCGCTAATGAACGTTAACGGTCGTCGGGCCGCTGGTTCCGTTTAACGATACATTTACAGGGAACATTCTGGGATAATACGACGTAACAAATTGCTCCAGCTTCGTATAGGTATACAGGTATACACATACATATATACATGCATTATAACGAAGTATCTACAAATTGACAGTATTAAAATTAGCCAGAAATTGAATATGTATAGCGAGCGGAAGGAATAAGGCTCAATTTAAGTGCTATTTTATGCCGTTTTGATTGCCGGCCCGAAGAGAATAGCATCTGCGCTCTCCCCAGCATCTCTCCCTCGCCTAGAGATTGTCGCAAAGTCTCCCAAAGTGAGACGACTCGGGATTATCCCGTATTACCGTCTGCACCGGGATCCTTCCTCTCCCATTGACTCGATTTATTCCGAGGACCTCCTGGCCCCCAGGATGCTGCTTCTGAACAAGAGTAAATGCATTTTTGATGCAGCCTTCCACAGTGCTTAATAGCCGTAATTCATTGCGACAATCCTACTAATGGGAATGGTGTGATGCTCCTTTATGCTCCTTGAAAACGAACTTCGTTTGTAAATATAAATAGAAAAAAAAACATCGAATTAAAAGCGCAGAGTTCGAGTCGGTGTAATTGCTCTCGGCGGTCGTTAAAAGATGTCGCTCTTTGGCTCTAATTTCCTGTATCGGTGTGTTTGTATCTTTCGACTTGGTTTTAAAGTTCAGAGTTTGGTTGTCAAGTTTTGTTTGTTTGTGTACTTGTACACTGTGTATTATATAGTATTGATCTGTTTAATTTGTTTCGTGGTTGTGTAAATGTCGGTTTGCTACCGGAACGCTTTTGGGTAAATAATTTTATTTAATTAACAACGTCTGATAGTGATTTTATTAAAGTATAAGATCGATTTTTCAATATTTAATTGAACATAGAATCAGAATTACATAAAATTGAAACTGTATACACATACCTATCTTTAATCCTACTCGATTTAACGAGACTAAATAAATACAGATTACAATTTGCATTGTAATTAAAAAAGGTAAACGTTCAAAAATTTAAGCTTATGTTATTGAGTATGCATTCTTTATTTATATGAATTTTAAGTTGGTAAAAACTGTGTTTGACTTAAAGATCAAAACAGTGCCAGACTGAAATGCACGAGGAGTAAAAAACTAGAGCTTGCTGTAATGAGATTAATATAAAAAAATCTACGGAAATTCATTAATTGGTATTCGAGTGATCGTAAGATAATAATTACAACATTTATTTATATTTTCAAAAATAACATAGTAAACTGATATTTTATTATTGATCTAAATTTTAATATGTGATATAAAATATATATGCCTTTACATTATTAAGTAGTCTGACAATTCCCAGCAATTTTAATAGCTTATTAAACATTGATTGTGATAGTTAAAATTTAAATTCTCAAATGAATTAAATAGCGACTTAAACTAAAATTGAATATTATCAGAAACATAACCTTAATTACCCATCTTGATAAAGTTTAATCTATTTATAATTAATGTAATTTTAATGACAATTTTCCATTTCACTAATCTAATTTGCTTTATTCAAGCTATACGTCCGTTGTATATATATAGTGCTTCTGAAAAATGTATTAAACATAATTCGGCGATGTTTTACGGTGGATGAAAAAAAATATATTTTTCTTCTTTGCAGAATCTTAATCAAGATTAAAAAAATATTTTTGGTTCAACGCTCCGTCAATTAAAACTCGCTTCCATACGTAAACATTTTTAAGCCCCCGCATAACGAAAACGGAGATAAGATTTCCACCATTTTTTTCAACCCCAATCTGGCTTACTTCCAAAAGAACGCAGTCTGATGAAGTCTACATCCTTCGCAGCCTGATCTCGCATAGATTACGGTTTTGGCAAACCTAATCTCGTCCAGTTTTTTTTTCTATGTATATATATATATGGATTTGAGTGGACTGTTCAAAAAGTTACCTATTTTTTTATATATATTTATTTAATTAATAATTTCTCTAAAGATAAACTGTTTCTAATATCATGACAAAAAGTATTGCTACTCAAAATAGGTATTTAAAAGATATATTTTGCAATTTAGTCTTGACTAGGTCGACCGACTGCTGCTATGCGCCATATGCTCATAATCTCGACCTGTCCCTATTTCTCTGTAACTAGAAACCCAGGAGATCGATAAACACCTGTTTGAGCTACGTATTGTCGTCGTGGGAGGAATATAATTAGCAGATGTCTTAAATTGTATAGAATATTCATGTTTTCAACATAGACTTTACTTTTATAAACATGAATAATCGACAAATGTGTTAAAGGAACGGCGTAACCTAAATTATTTTTATGCAAATAAATATTTTAGGACGTTATAGTAATTAATAATACCACCGTCTATTCTCTATCTACCTTTCTAATATAAAGCTAAACAATTAGTATTACATTCAAATAAATTCTAAATCTCTAAATTAAGTTATATTGTGGTCCTTGTATTGATTCAGATCTCTACAAAATCTATAAACGGTAAACACAAATAAAAACAATGTCTAGAGATAATAAATTTGATAACAAAAGACTTATCGTCCTGATAAATACCTAATCGTACATACATATGTTCGAATATTATAAGGATAATTTTTTCATCAGTCCACTACACGTTATAAAATTTCGATTCGACCCGATATATAAAAAGTTCGAGAAACTCTGTTTTCAAATTATATTTTATAATGAAAAAACCAGTCAATTAACATGACTACACTATATGTAGTTCTACATAAATGCTAAGTAAGCAAAGATGCAAACACAAATATTTTGTGTTTACATCTTTATATAATGTTTAAAAAATAGAAAGTATAGATATAACTGGTATTGTTGTAAGATTTTAATTTACATTTAGAAGTATCAGGACCACCCGTGATTTTTGCAATAAAATTTTTTGCAAGGACTTGATTAAAGCTGATAAAAGTACTTGATTTATTTAGACTTTATAATTTAAGGTTTGAGTACCCTAGGGGGTGTGACTTCAAAGCTAGTGAGACGTTTGGTGGAATCTAGTTTTATTAGCCTATATTACAATTGCAACAGACGATAAATAGCGAGATGTTTTTTTCGAGCGGTGGTGGAGAAGCTAGCCCAAGGATGATGTCCTTGGGAGGTCCTCCAATGTCTAGTAGGTGGCGTGTAAGCAAGTGTACGGAAGAATCTGTACATGGCGCTCGAATAGAGGAGTTTCTCTCGGGATGTGAGCGCCCATGACGCGTCTTCGAGTGGCTGTTTGTGACTACCTTCTCTGATTGGCTTTCCCCTACCTAGTTATAACCTTCCTCCGTCTCCAATAAAGACAGTGATGCTAGGAGATCATCAGTAGCTCCGGACCAGAAAACCAACTGCGTCGCTAATGAGCCGAATTCGGCTTACACACGACCTGAGGAAGCGTATGGAAGCACCCTGAGACCGTCATTCTCATTGGAGTCCAGGCTTAAGTATCTAGAGCAGCAGACCTTGCTGACCAATTACAATAATGTAGCGATCATCCAACCAATCGCTGCAGTTGCTTTTTTGAGCGGCAAAATATCTATACGTCTATAGAAAGCGACATTTGCTTGATGGGCATTGTCTAAGGTCGTATTACATTGTAACGGGAATCTTGTAGATCCGGTGATTTATTATATCCGTTACCGTTTCGCAACAAATTAATATTAGTATTTACAGTAAGAACAAAACTCGTGTTATTTATATGATTTTCTGGTCGTAACGAGGGCTTTTGTGTGGTCCTGATGTTTCCTTATTGACGATTAATTTTGGTCACTGGAATTTTGAGAATGAGACTCTTTTGTACGTTGGCAACTGTGTGTAGTCGCCACAATAGGAACATTCTTTTATCAGCATTATACAAACGTATTTAAGCAAAAATATATAATGCGATTTTAAAACATTTATAAAAAAATGTCTAATACAAAAGAATATCTGTGTCATACAGCTACCTTAACCTAAGATTAAACATTTCCAAAATAACATAACCGCCGATCTAACCAATTTGTATATCGCTGTTACGCATATACAATACAATAACAAATACTCTGTTTCCGCCCCAAATCATGGCATTAAGTAAAGGATATTCAGCCAAAATTTGACTCAAAACTATCACCTGGAATACACGAGACCTAAACAAACCAAGAGATGTACTTCAGAAAATCAAGAAAAGCATCTGCGTTCTAGTTAAGCCGCAACCAGAATCCTGAACCCAGTCTTCAGAGACAATAAGAAATACGTATATATATAAGGCAAATTTTAAAACTAAGCACAAAAGCGTCATTTAAACAAAGGCGTTTTAAGATCAACAAAGAATTACAAATTACTAAACGCTTGAAAACGTAAACCATTAACGTTTAATAAACTTAGAGTGGTATTATTTTTATAACCGCTTGTCACTACATAGCAACATGATTGTACTTATTGAAACGCGCAGTTTTAATATTATATGGCGTTAGAAAAACCTTGCAGCCACTATATGATACTCTATAATAGATTACCACTCTGTAGAAATACAAATATGGTCATAAGTTACATATAAAAGGGTTCGCAAGAACTCAGACACGCTAACCACTCATTCAAGCAGCTCTTCATGTATTCAACGATTCTTCTACTTCGGACTACTAACTCAATAGCTTGCTATAGCAACGTATTATAATTAATCTGGACTCTAACTAACACAATATTGGTATATAGTATATGTATTGTGCTATAAAATGTTTATAATATATATAATATATATATACCAGACAGATCCACCAAGCGTCTCACTGGCTGATAAAGTCACACGACTCGGTTCTAAAACCCGAAATAGTGTTAAGATGGTGAAGTAATTATTCATGAATTAGAAAGGGAAAATAAATTATGTATATTCTAAGGAGAGATTAATATCTCACGGTATACCGCAAGTGTCTAAGTTGGGGCCATTATTATGTATAATATACATATGTATATAAACCATATAATAAGAAATGTAAAATACATATGTTCGCAGACCATAATTTATTGAATCGGTGCTCAAGAAAGGGCTTATGAATTAATTACAGTATAAAAGTGGTTTACTAATATTGTACTTACACTATGATTATTTTAAGTGTAACAAATTTAATAAAATAAGTTTTTGTATATAATGTTTCTGAATACGTTACACTTATTTTTTTTAATCACTGTGATTATAGAATTAAAATAAATTGTTAGATAAAAATGACGCTCTTCCAAGAAGCTTTTCTTTTTGAGGAAGGTGTTTTTAAAATCAGCTGATTTTAAATAGTTCAACGGTTTCATTACAATTTTAGAATAAATTAAGTATTAAATAAAAATATAATTATAAATACAAAATTTTGTCTGAAGGGTGATAATGGTTGGATGTTAAATAAAAATTATGAATGACAAAATATTAAATCTGTTCTGTAAAAAATTAAATACGTTTTTTTTAAGCAAGAGGGTTCGTTAAAAATCTTAGTGGGAGTGGCAAAAAGTATAAATCGTGATGATAGTTAATATAAGCAATAAACGTTAGCCCTGGAAATGAGGAAGGATAAGGTTCATAGATTTCATCCGGGCAGAGTGACGCTTTCAGGGTAAGGTGTCTATTAAAATACAATGTCTGGTAATGAGATTAGTCTAAGCTGCGGGATTATGCTGGCTCCTGTGCGACGGCTAACACAAAGGAGATGTCTTTTACTAGTTCATAAAATTCTTTATGCAATTTAATCCCGACTTTAACACCGACGACTGCAATAAACGAGAGAGACGAGAGTCAAGAGAGCCGCGGAATTTTATTGGGTGGCCGCACTCTACGAGGGGAAAACTAAAACTTGACCTCTCTAGGAATAAAAATAAAACGAAACTTATCCAGCGCACAGTCTGATATTCTTATAAATAATTAACAGTAATAATAAAATTATTTAATAATAAATATTTACAACTTCGTCTATACAGAAAGTTTATTTTCACAATCCCTATTCTTAATTTAATTAAACATTCTACCCTTCTGATAATTACGAGAGTTAAATTTAAATATGACAGTTGATAATTGAATCAACTAATGAAGAATATACTCTCATGAAAATTGTTATTACTGTATTTTTGTGTTTGAAAATTAAATGAATCCTAAAATAATATAATATTAAATTAGATTAATAATAAAGTTAACATATTAAAAACGATTTACGATTGTTCAACGATAAGACGTAGTTCACCGTAAATTAATTGTTTAAAGACTATAATGAATCCTGATAAATGATCAAATCAAGGATTTTTTCATAAAATATCATATGAAAAATATACATGTATATCTGTATTATGAATTGTATTTAAAGCAATTAACAAACATTCCGAATCGCGGTTAGCGGTAAAAAATCCAATTAAACTCAGTCGGATACAATACGTTCGATAGGTATCTCGCGGTGGCAAAATCGCGGAGACGTTTACGAGCGGGATTAATGGACCAAATTGGAAAGTTTTGCGGCACAGAACCGATTTCAAATTGGGGTTTACCTGGACCTTTAACGTGTTTAACGGTGACCTTTGTGCCAAGCTCAATTCTTGAGGGTGCGCTATAAGGGGGAACGAAGCACGTAAAAAAACAGTTATTGATTTCTTGATATTTTTTTCTAGTTAAAAATATAATATGTATGTATATATGAAAATTATTATATTGAAATTATATTAAAAATTACTCGAATTAGTAATTAGTTGATTATGGTCCCGTGTGACCGAAACATCAGCTGATAAATTATGTAAATACATTTTGCTACTAATATTGAATGGAATTTTAACGAATTTCGTTTAATTACTATATACATATTTAACAGTTCACAATTTTTAAATATTTAATTATATTAAATAAAACAATATAGACCATAGTTTATTGACTTTTAAAAATTAACTAAGATTACTAACCTAACCTAACACAATTAAAATCGAGTTGGGTCGTATTTATATAGTTTTAAAAATATCTAACTATGGCAGACAGTAAGACAATAGAAAATCTGGCAACGGTTTATTACTCAAAATATATATGTATTTATATTTAAAGAGTCTTAAGGATCGGTTAATGAGTCACTGATTTGATGATTAGCTTAGTAATGAACGATTTATGTCCGAAAGTCTTTGCTGTGATTGTAGATGACAGTAGGTAATGTATGTTTCGAAAGTCTGATAGTGATCTAAGAGTAGGTACCGTAGTCATCAATGGTTGCCATTAATTGATGATGTGACCAAGTGGCACATATTTTATAATATTTTTTTTATAAAACTTGGACAATTAAAAAAGGGCTTCTTCAGTGAAATCTAGATAAATGTGGGCATTGTTTAGACAAACAGAGTAATTAAAAAAATGCTTTTTAAATGCAAGACTATTAATGTTTTAAGTAACAATCAAAGCTTATACAGAAAATATTTATTAGAGGCTTTCAAAAGTCTGCGTACTTTGGTAGTTTGGTAGTTCTGCTGATTTCTAATGTCAGTTAAACAAACAATTGTATTAAGCAGAGCTATATTAAACTAACAGAGAATACCAAATATGTAATTGCTTAAAATTTAAACTGCTGGCATATTATATTGTTCCATGACATATCTTAATACTGTATGCTAAATAGCTTTACAAAAAAAAAAAAAATGTATCCGTTACTAGAATAATTATAGCCATAACTTATTATTGAGATGCACTGTACAAGAAAGGTTGTATGCATTAAACAATCACAACTGAACATATAAATTTCGCTCATATTGTATTCTATATTCTATATTTTTTTAATAGTTTATATAAATTCTTTAAACATAGTTAATAAAAATATTTAAACAAACTACTGTGATTATTTGGTAAAATTATTTAATAATAACTTGTATGTTATTAACTAAGTATAATAGAAGTGTAAGATGCAAAAATATTTATTTAAACGTTTTAATTTATTAAAGTAAACATAGAACATATAAACATTGCAGTTATCATATTTTTACAATATGCTGCTAAGAAAATAATTTTGCATCAAAACCATTCATTGAAAACCAAATTTAAACGGAAGGACTATTCTAAGCAATATTGTCTATAATTTATTTTATATAAATAATATCCACAACCTCTAAATTATTTAAGTTTATTAAGGTTTCAAAATATGTTTTTTATATTTAAGGTAATGATAGCTATTTAAAGCAATTGACAAAAAATATATAAGAAATTCAGGACTACTCAATAAAGAATTTACACATTCTTATACCCATAATAAAGCTTTTTTAATTGTTTTTTTTCAACACATTGAAATAACATAATATAACGGAAAAATATTACATTACATTGTATTTTTAAAGAAATTTATTTGTATATTAAAATAATGAATTAAATATCTAACATAACTCAGCAATATTTGGGTCCGAAAAATAATTGTATTAAACATGTAATATAATTAGATTACATTTTCTGAGAAGTTAGGAACGTTAGTATAGAACAAAATTCTATTCTATCTATTCATATTATTCAGCATCGAAAACATAATCATAGATACAACATTTAAGATTTATCATTCAATTTTAATTACACAATAAAATTTAGCATTCATTTACTAATGTACCGTTAATTTCACAATTAATGTTTAGTAATCTTCGTAACATCTCTAAATTAAAACTTTTTTTAAATTTTAAAAATACCGAAAGAGTATATATTTTCTACGAGAACTTCAACCCAAATTTAATGTTTTTGGTTATGTAATATATATTTTCGTATTGATAAAATAATAGACAAAATCACTTTTTAAAGAAAATATCTTAGATTAATCTAAATAAAGATTTATAAAAAAATTAAAACTTCTATATAATACGGTTTTCTATGGTTTTCCTGATCTCATTAAAGAATTAAAATATAAGATAAAGCTGATTTCATTCTGGTATTTAAATGAAGTTACCACGTTCTAACATATGTAATGTTGCAACAGAAAATTCACAATTAGTAAATAAATATATATGTATATATATATATACGGAAACTCTGTGAATCAGATTCAAGTGCTCTGAAGATAAACTAACTTACATAGTTAAATAAAAAATATTTTTATTACGTTAAATATAAATTTTCTTCGTGCCTTGCTGAATATGAATGAGTATTTCGTATACATCTTTTGTATATATCATTTAATTTTAATAATTTTTCTGTATAATTTTAGAAAACCGAATTGATTAATTTAGATTTATGTTATATATTGCAACATAACAATAATAATAACTGATCGGTGAGAGCGTCTACAATTAATTTTAAAAGTAGAAATAGTTTCGACTATTATGAAATATTTATATAAATCATTTTAGTTAATGGTAAATCTAATCAAAACATTTTTTATAAATCTTATTTTATATAAAGCGTCTATTTTAATACTAAAAAAGTATTTAAGCTAAGCTGTTTTTTTTAATTATCTATTGTCGCGATATCCAAAATCTGTATTAATTACATCGTCATACAATACCTTTTACCGATTTCAATATTTTTATTATACTTTTTCACCGCATAACCATAGTGTTATTTTCCATTGAGCAAACACACAATACAAATCGCGCTCGTATTAAATCGCAATCAATTATTAAAAAGCGCGCTGCTTTCCATACGAAATCGCCGTATAACGATACAATATCGTTATATCGACAATTTTTCATCGCTTTTGTGTCGCATATGGCCATTATTGATCAATGAATCACGACACACACCCTTTGACACCCCATGCATTTTGCGTATAAATCGAATATACAACACACACACATAGCAGATGCTATAAATAGCACACACGAATCGTGCATTTTCCGCTTTATTTTCCCGTTATTCCATTTTCGCATCGGCGCCGGACCGTTGGAACATGATCGCTGGAACTTCTTATTGGACATTTGTATGTGTAAAAGGACTTTGTGCGCACGGAACGCTGATTTGTCCCGTGAAATTGATATAAGTCGATGGCGGAAACGTAATTGTCCAGAAGCGGAACAGAATTGGAGTAAAGCGATCAGAAATAAATCGTTGTTTATGACCACGAGTGTCGTGTCGTGACGTATTGTTTTATTTTATTGCTATATCAAACACGAAAAACAAGACGTACCAAGAAAATATCAGTTTTATTTTTCTGAATTGTATGTATGGATTTGTGAGTAACTATATGCAACAAGAACAAGCAACATTAAAATGAACTTTTTTCTGTAACCCATTTATTTTATAATAAAACAATAATGTAACAATAAATCTGTTAATATTAAAAATATTTTATATCTACTAAATAAATTTTATTTATACTGATTCCTGGAATGTAAAAAGTAAACAGGGAAATATTTAATTAATTTTAAAAAAATATTAAACTATAAAATAAATTTACCGTTTATTTTGCCAATTAAGTAATTAGTTTATACATTCATTAATAATACTAGGAAACCTATGTTTAATTTAAAAATATAAAGTATACAATATGCTTTAAAATATGTATTTAAGATGTCGTTTTGTATATGCAATTTTAGCAAAAATACATCATTTTAATTTTTTTATATTTACTTTTATTCCACAGACCTTTACACATAATCTAATCAACTTTTTTAGTTTAACGTATAATTAAGTATTTAAATAGTGTTTGGTCAACTTTTAACAAGTATTACTATCTTTATAGTCAATTTATTAGACCAAGTCTAGCCAAATTTTCTTCTGGCATCCGACTATTCGCACAATAGTGGTTAACGACTTAATTGGCCGGCACTAAAGGGTGGTTTTCTTTAATTGGGGGCGCCCGCTTTGAAATGTGGACGCCCCCGCTCGACTCGAGATGGATATACGTAGGAAGAGAGAGATACTCGTCCCTGTAATTTATCACCGCTAATAGGGGCCGAACCGTACATTTGTTTGGCAATTTATACTTTTGTGGACCATCTATACGCACACATGAATACAAAGGCTGTTCAAAAAGTTTCTGGACTTAATAAAATTGTCAGTAATACATTTTGTGAGCTCCGTATCAAAGTAATCTGCGCTTAGAATAAACCACTACATTGGATTCAGTCGTAACCATGGAATGACGCGAACGAAAACCGTGTTAGTGAGAAAACCGTGTTAATTTAAATTATTGTGTATTTTATAGCAACCTAATACTCTATGAAATTCCCTTATACTAATTCTATATTTTAAATATAAATGTAAAAATGATATCACAGATTAGGTGCGATCGTGAAAAAATGCGTATCGAGACAAGTGCAATATTTTTACAACAATGTATTTAAATAAGTGATGCCGAAAAAAGTATGTAAGTGTGCAGGAACTTTATGAACAACCCACATACACCCTTTCGCTTAATCCCGAACGTCGCGAATTAATCAAACGAGGACAACGTGTCCGTTTTAAGTCGGCGAAATTGCGGAGCCCGACACTCCCGGAGGGGCAGAATATTTTTTATACGTTTCAGGACCTTTATGTAATGCGTGTTGCCGGGGATGTAAAGGATTAGGACGTTATTAAAACGCACGCGGACGGGAGAGTTTTTCGGGAAAAAACAGGGGAGTGAAAAAATGCGGGTCCGAGAAATTTTTAACGAGTTGCCAAAATCCGAATTGTGAGCCCGAAAAACGCGAAAACCCTTTTTGGACTTTTTTTATGTATAAATATCTTAAATGAGCAAGTTTAAATCGGACATTAGATGGAAGGTCGGCATTAACTTGAGGGTTGGTTTTTTATTTTATATTTTTTACGACCTACTTAATTCAAAAGAAAATTATCTCAATAATATGAAGATTGCTGATAATATGAAGTGGTTATTATAATATTAAATTTAAAAAAAGGCTACTTTAGATATTGAATGTATAAATATATTTTACACTATAAATAAACTAAGTAAACTATTAATTTAAAAATTTTAATACAAAACTTAATAATTTATCTAATTAACTTTGCCAAACCAATCTAAATCCTAATACAATAATCATGAGTTAAATGATATATTAATTTCGTTACACTTCCAAAAATATATATTAAACATAAATTATATTAATATGCAATAAACTTACTTTTAAAAATAGACAGTTCATTTTTCGTTTTACAATTTTGTACCAACCTGAAACCAAAAAACAAACATATATTAGATATTTATTAAATATATTTTACATTTACAGGTACAGAATACAAACCCCAAAATATTAGATCATAATATTATAAATTAGTTATTTAAGATATCAAGTATATATTTCATTGCATTAATAATACTAGAGATCACTGAAATATTTTTATTAAAATACAACACATAGGTGAAGGGAGAAGCGCATAATATTTTTGGGGCATAATTTAAGTTATAGTGTATGAAGGTATATATTTACTTAAATTACTGAAACACACTAAATTTTTATTTCTGTAGATTGTACTATAAATATTATTATATACATTCACACCTCCGTAAAATATTATTTTAGTCATGCTCATTTTCTTTTACCTTTACACCCTTAATTGTTTGTTTCTTTAGTAATAAATTTATAAACTACAAAAAATCTGAAAACATATTATTTTTTATTTACGAGTATATATAAATACTAACACTTTTAAATAAATATATATTTTTAATTTTTACTAGTTTTATAATAAATACTTAGCTTTTAATTTTATTTTGGTAATAAAGCGCAATATAAGCAAAAAATTAATAAGAAAAGAAATTTATATTTGCTATTATATAACACATAAAATACTATGTAAGCTTGTATTACACGTTTTATATTTTTTAACGTGTTTCTATAATGTAAGAGTACATCTACAACGCATTTGTAAACATGACCTACATTTACATTTTCATTACATTAATCCTTAAAACGTTAACGATCTCATATTTCGTCCGTTATCAAGTTACATTTCACTCTCTGAGCGACTACTTTATTTTTCACGCACATTAAACATCTTGTTCACACGTTAAATTATTAAACGCGAATTCTCTAAATGACAAACGAAAAAAAACACACAACAAACATTCCTCAACTTCAACATTAATTTTCGGCCGGCGATAAACTTCCTTTTCGGAGAGAGAAAGGAAACAATAAAAACACACACATACATAAATTCATTATGCATTACAACATGCCCACTTTTTCATTATTACGTTGCTTTTCCAGAGAAAGAAAAATATAATTTTAATACGCCCACGCACAGCTTTTTATTGTCGCTCATTTATTATCATATGACCGACATGTGAATTATTTTTCGTCGGTCACTAGTTATTATCATATTTTCCACAGCAAATGGGAGTAATATAAAAATTCAAGTTCGTACTAATGATTTTTAATTATTATTATTCGTAAAGGTACAGTTTGTCTGCTGATTTTATTAAATATAATTTTATACAATAAGTTTCATTATTTGAGATAATAAATATTTATCAGTTCAACGCGTATTTCTTTAGTAGTAAAAGTTGCTATCATAATTATTACATTGTCCATATAGATCTCATTGCAATAGCGGATTTTTTATTCAGCATAATACGGCAATTAATAAAATTAAATAATACAATACAAACTCTATATCAAGAAACTAATTTAAGCCAAAAATATTTATTTACGTTTTTAAATCACTGAACTCAATACTGGCAAAATCATCAAACCTTTTTAAATACTACATTGCCTTTCCCAAGAAATAAAAAATACTCTCTTGCACAGCTTTTTACTGCCACTCACGTGAGCTTACAACCAAAGCTCATTTATTATCGAATTAACGACACGTGTCTTGTTTTCCGCCGGCCACTCGTTATTATCATATCGATCGGGTGCAATTTGACACGACAAAGGACCGTTTCGTCCCTTAGTAACGGTCGAACATATTAAATTTCAATGTTTGTCTTGAGAATTGTGAGATAGATACCGACCATCTGAGAGACTAAATAACGACACAAAGGCAAATAAACAATTTGTTAACCGTAAAAGTTTCCAAATTTAATATAAATCAACCGATAAAATAAGGGCTGTTTTTTGTCTGTTTTATTTTATACTTTTTCATGTACAAACATATATTGCTAACCAATCAATTTGATGTTGACCATGTTTTTGTTTGATCAGTTCAATTTAAACGGTTTTTATAACAGTTCGGTAATCACAAATTACATACATAACACCATAAATAATATAAATTCTGTATTTGTGCACGCAGTACTAAAACTTGTATATTTTCAATTATTAAAATGAAGCTTCCCAAAAGTCCGATTCAAATTAACATAATTATTCAGTCGCCCCATAAATTTTATCGCCCATCTGCCGAATATCGCGACCTTCTCCCTTTTTACCGTAAACGCCTAACAAAAGAATGAATTAATAATAAGATTATAATAAGTTGATTGTTTCGTTGCGGAGCTTTTAAAGAACCACACTGCGACAAAAAAATATTTTAATTAACTAATGTATGTATGTGCAACAAAAAAAATACTATCATGTAGAGCGCATAAGATATCATATGTAATATAAGTTTTATATTTAAAACATGTAGTTGTTTTTTTAAATTACAGTAAAGTGTAAATTCTGCATATGATTTATTTAGAATCTAAGCTAGAATAGTAGATACTGTACAGTTAAATATTTAATTGCTCGTACATGGCATGTCATTTATATTAAGGTTGGACACAAAGCAGTTAATTGATTACACATTGTTGCTTCCAAGTGTTTTGAACATATATTAAAAACTTAAATGTGTGTATATCCTTGAAATAAACTAGCATTATACAATTAAATTGCGTCTTAAATATAAAATATAAAATTTTTTACACAAAATATTTTATATAAGGTTTTTCTTGTGAGGTTCATACTTGTGAATTTCTTTTAAGCCTTAATTTTTGTTTTAAGCCCCTATGAGTGTGACTTTGTAGCATGTGAGACAATTGGTGAAATCTAGTTTTATTAGATTATATTACAATTGCGACAGACGATAAATGGCGATATGTTTTCTCCTAGCGGTGGTGAAGAAGTTGGCAACGGGATGATGTCCGTGGGAGGTCTTCGAAGATTTTGTAGGTAGCGTAGCAGCGACAATATAGCGGAGAAAAAGTCTTCTCTGTTACGGTGGTGGTCCCTCTCAGGATGTGAGCGCCCATGACTTCGTCTCTTCGAGTGGCTGCTGGTGACCAGGTTTAAGTATCCAGCGTTGCAAAGCTTGTTGACAAATCACCATCATGCAGCGATCAACCAACCAATAGGTGTACTTGTTTCTTAGAACAACGAAATATGTGTACGCCTTTAGAAAGCGACATTCGCTTAATGGACATTATCCAAGGTCGTATTGCATTGCATCGGGAAACTTGTGGATCCAGTGATCTATTATATTCGTGACCGTTTTTCAACAAATAAATATTAACGCAATGATGGAGAATATTTACAGTTAGAACATTTGCTTGTTATTTGATTTTTTCTAGTCGTAACTAAGGCTTTTGTGTGTGGTTCTATTCTTTACACTATTGTCTTTTTTTTTGTAGATGGATGATTATTTTTGTGGCAGTAAATTAACGTTAGTTTTGAGAATAAGACCCTTTCAACGTGCGCATCTGTGTGTCACACAAATTTAGTCACAATCACAATTTTTAAAATTATGCAATAATACAACTAGTCATCATTTTTTGTAGCAAAGTAAAGTGGGTCACGGGGTTTATTATGTAAATAATAAATATATTGCGCTCTAGATTTTCTACTTCTATCTGGACCAGTGGATGCAAAGAGAGAAGCGGTAGCTTCTGCAATTTTTGCTCGTCAAAAGTCAAATCGCCCTCTTCTTGGTTGCGGTCCAAGTTGAAGGGCACTAGAAACTTAGACACCTTCAACTCCGAAATGAAAGTTCAAGAATGAATGCTAGTAGTGTCAGAAAAACCCCTCAGACAAAGTGTCTGAGGAAAAATGAAAAGACGAAGTATTTATTGGTTACCCGCGCACAAATACGAGATATTTGTATGCATGATCCGCTACATAAAAAAATTGTTGTCTATTCTATTTTTAGTGAGGCGGTGGCGAGTTTCTTTTTGAAAAAACTGCGATTAGTCAAAAAACATGAATATTTTAATCCATTCTGATTTATATTATATGCCTTATGACTTGAACTGTTAAAATTTTTCTCACGGTAGTGGTCTCATTTTAACGCAAAAACGCTTAAATCACTTTATCACAAACTGAATTGTGCTTTTTATAATTCAATAGCAAAACTTAATTCGACTAATTGTTTATAGAGTACAAGTTTAATTCTGATTATAAAACCTACTGGCAATAAATATTAGGATTTAATTTGAGATAAATTTAAATAAAAAGGCAGTAAATATGATACTACTGAGATATGAATATAGACTTTAACAGAACTTTTAAATGGATTTATTATATCCTAATAATCATTTTCCGTTTTTTTTCCATTGCGTACTTTCTAAAGCATTTTAGTCTCAAGCACATCTATTTTTATATATACTTTTAAATTACCAAACATTTTAACTTTGAATCCTAAAGCTTTTCAATCTTTAAATAAGCATATACATGAAAAAACAGCCAATCGATACGATAGGTAGGCGGGATGGATTAAACCTAAATTTATTACTTTGAATGCAATAAATTCACAAATACACATACAGACACCACCGGAGGATCAACAAGCTAATATACAATACGCACAATATCTATATTGAAAACTGATATTAATCAAGATATTGCTTAAGCGAGTGCTTGCGATTATTATCGTATCTGTTAATTGCTCTGTGAATATTTTACAAGGTATGAAACGACGCCGTTATATAGATAATGCCTAATAATATTTCCAAAGTGATGAATATATATATATATATATACACATATATCCGCATTTCCAGTGGTTGTAAAAAAAGCTGCAATTAACCTCTGAATAAGAAAGGGGTGGTTTTGATACTCTGTGCAATTCGGTCCATTCAATAAGGGGGGCTTTTAAAAAGATAATCCAAAGGATAACATTCAAGAGAAAATCAATTACAGAAATACGCATCGCTAGAGATATTACTAAATATCATATAATCCGCAAAGTACGCAGCTATTATTGAATACAGACTTATTTGATCTATAAACCAGAGCTTTTTTTAATTATCTCCGTACCAATTGCAAACAACATATACAGGTTATTATCTATATGTTTAATACAATAATATTGTATAATGGGTAAGATTTTATAGTAGATCTTAAGTAAATCACAACTAAATTTAACTTACTAAAACATTTTTCACACAAAGTAGTAGAAATATCAAGAGTTAGAAATATTAATAATATAAATTAATTACCACAAAATCAATAAATCCTAAGAAACGTTAAAGTTTTAATGTTCTGATTTAAAACTCTGAAGCCGATTATTGTATGTTATTTGAGAAACAGTACAAAACAGCCATAAATTTGTTATTATATTTCATTCGCTTGGTGATAACCGATTTAAATTTTAATTATTCTACTTTTCAGTTAACCAGGAAGTGCTTTATATGTATTGTTCCAGATATTTATTTCGCCTCCAGGAAATTTTGAACAAAACATGTTTCTGTGCCACGATATCCCAATATTAATTTTGCTGCATATTCTATTAATATATATTATCATTATGTTTTTAATGTGTTCATGTCATTCTATTGTACACTGCTATATTTATTTCTGGCTAAAATAAGCCATTATTTGCTAATTCATACCAAGGGTGTCCAAATTTTTAGATTTTTTAGGCCATATCATATCAGACAATGGCCGCATATAGAATTTAATATTTATTTATGATCAAAGTGTGAATTAAATTACCAATATATAGATTTAACTTTACCTTTTATATAAAAAAAACACATAACGTATTATTTTTAATGTAAACAATAAGGTTGTTTTTCTAATACTAGTATATCAAAATTTAGTTCAATAAAGAAAGTTGGGGAGATCGTTATTTAGCTAAACGACATAGCTTCAACCTTTTATATATTAGAGTATCATGTATACAATATAAACAGGGTTTTTATATGCAAATAATTTGCTACACAGTATCGAATGCTTTTTCTATATCTAGCAGTAATAACCCTGTACTTTAATATTTTATCGAGCAAAATTTATGTTTTAATAGGACGATAAATAAGCAAAAATCTTATTTATTTAGTATTTTTATCTGATGAATTTTAGATGTGTTCTAGATGATGATAAAATACTCAAATAATAAGCATCCGATAAATATTTCACTTGAAGAGAGTATCTTCGAACGTATTATACTCTTTCATTGTTCGTATTATCTAAGGAAAAATAGAAAAAAAAATACTAATAAAGATTTTTATACTAAAAAATACTAATAAAGACATAAAATCTATAACAATAAGTCTGTAAATTATTATTTTTTTTCAATAAAGATCTACTATCGATTTACTGATATATTACAATACCTTGTTATATATATACACATTCTTAGTGATTGATAAACCAACTTGTCATCGTCAAAGATTGATATTATACTATTTGAGTTTTCATTTTATCTTGTGTATTGCTAATTAATAAGAGTCTCAACTAATTCAAATATTTATTGAATCAAAGGGCAGAAAATACTGCAGTTAACAATTGGATCAGTAAATAAGTGACGATCTGAACGTTTGTTTAATTTTGGCACAATTATTTCTCGGGGTAACACCGCGGTGCAATTCTCTCCATTCATCCCAGGACGCCTTTTAAAAAGATAAGCTTTTGATATCCTTTTTTGCCCTTTCGACCGTCTGCGACCTGCCCATTAACATTTGCCGATTTAAAGAGAATGCTGCGGGATAAGAGTGGCAATACTTTGCGCGAATGCGGTATGTATTATTATACCTGAAATTGCGCGATCGCAGCATCTGAAGCGAAACATTAATTCACATTTTTTTTAATGTAAAAATTTGTAATTGTCTGGTTTTTTATAATAATTCTTTGTCACGCAAATGTAAAGCGTTATTAAAAAATAAAAAACTGATAAAAAGTTATACAAAAGCGAAAATTCAGACATGGTTTTTAAATTTTAATTAAATAATCACAATTGTACCTCTTTGGGTCAATATAAAGGTCCAATAACATTAGTTATATATTTATGTGAGCATAGGATAATCTCTTTTTTAGGTCTCGTAAGTTCAGACGGTTTTAAGAATATTTCATTGAGCTATAAAATTTGTTTTAAACTGTATTATATTGGTGTAATAAAAAAGTTACAATTCCTTGAGAAATTAAACAATTACTCTTTTAAATTAAAAAAAAAAATATTATAAGACTTTTAATAAATATATTTAAATATTTTATAAAGTTATAATTACTTTGTGCGAGAAAAAATTAAAACAGATAATAGTAGATAACGATGCACAGCATCAAGAGAGCGTTGAATAAACGGTCCGGATAATAATAATTGCAATATTCGGTTAACGACTAACGTTTAATAACATCAACGACTCATTTTTAAGCTGAATACGATATCGCTTCACTAACAGCTTCAGAAAGTAGTTATGAAAGACCAGAGAAAGTATTTTTTTACCAAATAATACTATTATAAACTTAAAGTATGTCTCAAAAGAGTCTACTGCCTTGTGTTTCATAATTTTACAAAAAAAAATACAAAACTAGAATTAGACACCCGAGTCCTAGCGGCACTCATGTCGTCGTTCGTAAGCGGACATCTGCGTCCTTACGGAATTCAAACGGTTAATAAAACACAATGTAGATAGTAGTGGAAGCATTGGTAAAAACTATTGCAGGCTTCGAACTATATAATAAATGTACAAATAATATTCCTCGTTCAACAATCAGTAAGTGACGAGAAACAGATAAATCTCTTGCCCTAGATACAGGTGCATGAAATTAAGAGATCTCTACATTTACAGTAAAAAATGAATTTTTATAGTGCATAGACCCCAATTATAAAAAAAATATAAACTGTAGGAGACTTGCGTGCCTATGTAATTATGTATAAATAATTATTTAGGCTATTGTTTTTAAAATTTGATTTTAAATTATCTAATACACGTATTTTTTTGGTTATAGATAAAACATTAATTTTTTGGTTATAAATAAGTTATTACAAGTGTGATTTTGAACTTATATATATAATAATTATATATGCGTTTTTTTTACAAACATTGTTCTTCCTAATTTCTAATAAAATTTCCTCACTACAATCTTTTCAACAAAATAAATATTTGTCAAAAAATATGATTTTATTGCATAAGACATTGAGGGTCAAAAAGGACCTGTAAGAACAATGCGCGATTTTTCTACCTTCCGTCCGCCTAAATTAAATTTGTGAATATTATTTTTGAAATATGTTGTATTTTGTATCATACGCACCTTTTATATTAGCATGAAAGATATAAATCCAAATAAAGTTTTGTAAATATATTACATCTTGTACTGAATAATAATTTAAATGGTTAATATTATTAATAAATTTCTCAAGAAACATCTTCATGAAATTCAACTCTTAAAAATAAACACCCAAAGCAGTCTTTGATTGCCCAGTAAAACAATAAATACCCATACATATAAACCCCGAAACGTAGAATAGACCAAAGTAAACTCCGGGAATTGAATACTTTTAATCTTTTCGAAGAAACCCGTCCTTTGAAAATAATTTAAACGAAAACAATCATTACAAAGGATTATATCCGCAGAATGCCTAGGAATCGCGGCGAAGCACTTAAGGAAGCAATAACTTACTGCGACGGGTCCGCACGTTTTTGGGGCACAAAATTTAGCAAAACTCAGACCCAAAAACGAGGGTCCGACTTGTCAAGTTTAGAAGAGGGAGGCGCGATACAAAATTAAATTCGGTCGCGTTCATTAATAACGAACTTTCGCGTCAAAAAGGACGTCGCGCTTCGGGAAAACTGAATTTAGTATCAAATACAGGGTGTGCTCGACGTCATATCTAATCTGAGCGGCTAATAAAAATAAACTACATATTTTTACGACGTATTAAATCGATCACTATTGAGCATATTCATATTTAAATTGAAATATGTGCATATTGCATACAATATAAAAGATTTAGAGTCGCTGGAATTTAAATAAAATGCTAATTAACTTGCTCGAAATTGACTGTATTCTAAAACCAATTTTATTTTATTTATTTTATTTAATTAAAAGCTTTTAACGCTTAGTCTAGAAAACTCATTAAAAAACATGTAAGAACGAAAATTTATGAGAAAATTGACAATAATTTTAAATATTTATTAAATTAATTCATAAAAGGGTTTTAACACAGATGCATTATTTAAAGATAAGCGATATTAAAATATGCTAATAACTACATATTTTTTTAAAATATCGCGGTTGCTTGTTAGTGTATATTTTTTCATTATACATAATACATAAAACCTTTTACAAATTTAAAAAAAATCCAAAAAAAAAAAAAAAATTTTGGAAAAGAATGAAGCAGATGAGAAAAACAAATTATACAAAATACATAATATACAAAATAAAACACATACAAAGGTAAATAAACCTAGCCCTGTAGACCTGAAACTGATGACACTGTGATGAGCTTAACTGCATCAAAGCAATATGTGCTTAGGCATTTTATGTTTGTATTTAAATTTAAGTTTTGCTTTGTCGTAATCACCGATTCTTGAAATTAGTGGGTTTGCGTGGTCTCGCGAGATTTTTTTATAGTATTTTTCGGTTTGATAATAACAGTATTCTTTAATGGTAGGAATTAAATGTTTGGTGTGGAGTTTTTTAAGGTTAGTATAAAACGGTGTATTATAAATTATTTTTATGGCTTTATTTTGAATTACTTGAAGTTTATTAAAATTACTATTACTCGCGTTACTCCACACTGAACAAGCGTAAGTTAAAACAGGTCTGATTAATTGTCTATAGACTAGAATTTTATTTTTTATTGTAAGCGCACTTTTTCTATTAAATATTGATTTTAGAGCCGCAATGGCGCCGAGCCCTTTCGACCGGAGTTCAGTTATATGTTTATTGAATTTTAGTCTGGAGTCCAGGTGTATACCCAGATATTTAACGCTCGCTCTCCATTCAATGTTATGCCCTTGTTCACTTTTAATGGGTGCAGGCAAGGGTTGTCTACGTTTAGTGAATATTATTGCTTCTGTTTTGTCTTGATTAATTTTAATTCTCCATTTCATAAAATATTTTTTTAAGTTTTCAAGGGATTTTTGAAGTTTAACTGCAATAGGTTTAAGACCATAAGAACTAGTAAGGATTGCAGTGTCGTCAGCGTACATTGAGAGTTTAGTATTTTTTAACATTGGAATATCATTAGTATATAGAATGAAGAGAAACGGACCAAGTATACTTCCTTGAGGAACACCAGCTGGTATTTTACGCGGTGTCGAAAATGTATTATTTAGCGAAACAACATAGCTTCGATTCTTCAGGTAAGACCGTAACATGTGAATAATGTAATAGGGAGTTTCATATTTTAAAAGTTTATACATTAATCCATCATGCCATACTGTATCAAAAGCCTTTTCCATATCTAATAATAAAAGACCAGAACTTTTTTTCATATTAAAATCGGCAGATATGTGCTCTGTTAATCTATTAAGTTGATGCGTAGTCGAGTGATTTTCGCGGAAACCAAATTGCTCATTAATGAGTTTGCTATTAAGAGATTCCTTTAATCGAGATAATATAATTTTTTCAAATAATTTGCTAAATGAGGGAAGTAAACTTATCGGGCGGTAGTTAATTGGTATGTTATCTACTTTGCCAGGTTTTTTTATCGGATGAATTTTTGCCGTTTTCCAGATTATTGGGAAATATCCAAAAGATAAGCATGAATTAAAAATGTTATTTAAGTACTTAAAGCAAACAAAGGGAAGGTTTTTAATCAATATATTCTCTAATTTATCTATACCTGGAGCCTTTCTATTTGATAATCGTTTAACAATACTAAGAATTTCTGATATGCCGACTTGGTTAATGGATTTTTTATCTATTGGAGTTTTACTAATATCTTTAATTGCCCGGTCTACTTTATTATGGGTTTTTTGGTCAATGTAATTTTGCGTAAGTTGATAAGATGTAGAAAATGTCTCAGCTAAAATCTCGACCTTCTCCTGAGTCGTGTTAGCTACGTTGTTTCCGGTTTTTAAAGGTGGTATATTTGAGTTTTTATTTTTAAGCGATTTCGTCATTCTCCATAAGGAATTATCTCCCGGTTTCAAAGCTTTTAGTTTACGCGACCACGAAGCGTTTTTGATGTTTTGAATTTGAACGCGAATTTCATCAGTTAGTTTGTTAATTAGAGTTTTAAGTTGGGGCGATTTATTTTTGTGCCATTGCTTTCTCATATTATTTTTAATTTTAATACGTTTAATTATTTCTGGGGTGAGTTCTATGTTATTCCAAATATTTTTACGCGACGGAATTGATGATATTTTGGCCTGCTCGATCACGGATGTTAAGTAATGAATATCATCGTCAATAGTTTTAGTGTCATTTGAGGTATAATTCTGTCGTTTAATCAATACCCGAGACTCTACTATGCTTCTGAATCGCTTCCAATCAGCCTTTGCATAATTGAAAACGACCTCAGACACCATCTCGACCTCACCGTCCAACGTAAAGAATACTGGAAGGTGGTCCGAGGACAGAGCCTGGATGCAGTGCATGTTTGAAATCCGGGAATTACCCTTGACCAACGTTATGTCCAGAATTGACGGAGTCGTGTGGTTGGTAGGATAATGCGTTGGGGATTTCGGAAAATTTACAGTAGTGTCCGTATCGTGTAAATAATCAAATATTAATTTACCGGATCGATTCGCACCGGGGCAATCCCAATGCATGTGTCTCGCGTTAAAGTCTCCAGTTAATATCACGGATTCTCCAAGACGAAACACATCATCAAGGTCACCTCGAAGCAACCTGTCACCGGGAGAATTATACCCCGCGACAATTATTATTAATTTATTATCGTGTTTAATTTGTATCGCGACAGTTTCAAGATTAGTCGTGTTTGTTGTAATGCGCGCGTGTTTAATTGATTTTTTTACAAATATCGCGACCCCTCCGCCTGGCCTTGAGAGACGGTCCCTCCGGAGGCAGACAAAGTTCGGTATAAAAACGTTGACGTGTGGTTTGAGGTAAGATTCGGTGATTACGACAATATCAATTTTGTACTCACTGATCAGCAGTTCCAGTTCTCCAGTTTTATTTCGGAATCCGCGTGAATTCCACGTCAAAACGTTGAGCCCCACCTTAGAAGAGCACATCGAGATATTCGACCATCATCAAGGCGATCTCCATTTTGCTGGCACACTTTCCAGCCTTGGTCCTGATTTCTTGAAGGACGAGCAACATCCTGCGTAGCTCTGAAGTTGGCATTGTGTCTGAGAGGGGCTCCTCAGGCTGCCTGGTTTGAGGACGTTGTGGCGCCTTGTTTATTGGTGCTGGTGCGGCGCCAACCTGGGCGTTCCATGAAGTGGCTGATGAGATCACTGCTGGGGTGGTTGAGGTTTTTACCAACGCTGGTTTCGTTGGTTTCAGTGCAGGAAATTGCGCTTGCTCGAGGTTGAATATGTTGTTCGGCTGCGACGAGTGAACAGTGGGAGTCGGTCTCTGTTGTCTCTTCTGAGTTTTCTGTAAGTATTCTAACCTACGAGGGCAGTCCTTAAAATTGGCCGGATGGTCTCCTCCACAACCAGTGCAGATGGCGGGTGCTTCTCGGTCCTTCTTAGAGCACTCGTTCGTGGCGTGGTTTCCGGGGCATTTGACGCACCTGGGAGCTCGTTGACAATTTCTTGCAGCGTGGCCGAATTGTTGACACCTGAAACATTGCGTTAAATGCAACTTATTACGCTTGTACTTTTCAAGCGTGGCCTTGGTGAAGCAAACGTACCGGATGCTTCTTATAGTGCTCGTTGTTGTATTAGCCGGAAACTGGACAAGGTAGAGCCTGGAGTCTCCTTGTTTCTCGGTCTTGGTCTTCATTGCCGTCACCTTGACGACGCTAAGTCCTTGACGTTCGAGATCTGCGGCAATGTCTTCGGTGGGGACCTCTGGGAGCCCTCTCAGCACGGATTTCACTGTTTTATCGTCGTCGGCGGTGAATGTGTGAAAGGCGCGTTGGCCCTTCAGTCCATCCATTAACAACGCGCGTGCTTCAAACGACGCGCAAAGTACTGACACATTGCCACTTCCCGTGTATCGCAACGAGAAGTTCGATGTTTTTGTGATCGACTTAATTAAGTCGATCGTCTGGAGGTGTGTTCCCGTGATCTCTACGATCACAGGCGGTATCCTCTGCTGCTTCCTTTCGATCACTTCGGGAAGCTTTTCATACCTGTTTTGGCTCGTGGTCGGAGGCATCTTAGCATCCTGGGAAACTTTCGATGTCTTTTTGGGTACCTGCCACTCGTGGTCTGGCAGGCCTGAAGTTGATTGTGAGGCGTTTAGGTACGCCTTCAACGTTCCAAGAGAACGCTTGCGCGTCTGCGCCTTCTTCATGGCGCTGTCTTTGTAGCTAATTGCAGTGGGCGTGTCTATCGTTGCAGAACGGTAGCGGGGGTGTCCTTCGTACGATAACGGAGCGAAGCGCGAATGCGACCGCTCGCGTCAACAGCACAGAGTGGACTGATTTTTTTTTCATTATAAACTCCTGGTTACTCAAAGGTGGCGGCTAAACTGGACCAAATTTAACAATTTAAGTGAAAAAGCTGTTTAGCTGCCTTTCTCCATACTACTTATTGTGCTAGATTATCTGTGTTTATTTGAGATACAGTATAGGATATGAACTCTAGTGTAGTTTTAAGTCAAATATGAAAGCAACTGAAAAACGAGATATAAAAGAAGCTTTTTACTTATAAAAATGTTTTTACCTCATTCAAGTAAATAACATCACTATTATTTTAAAATATTTTATAAAATATATTATTTATAACAATATTGGATCATTAAAAATAATAATATGGCTATGTATTGAAGGTTTTTTAAGCTATTCACGAAAACAAACTTTGTTTGAGCTGTATGTATATAGTAATTAGTATATCATTAATAAAAAAACAACACAACGGGTCGTTTTCTCGCTTGGTACCTTTGTTCAGCGTTCCTTTTTGTCTTTTGACCTTAAGTGACACAAATTTGTATGAAAACATTCGCTTTAAAGGTCATAATCTCCATAGCGTTCCAAGAAAACTCGACACCAAAAAAATAGGCACACAAAACAATATTTCATTATATTAAATCGTGATTTATTAATTTGCAACGGTTATACATACATAAATAATTGTACACAGTTTTTTTATAATATCACGTACAATTAAATTGCATGTCTCACGTAGAGGTTTTTATTTTTATGTCCATTGGCAAACATATAACGATAATAATATCAATTAATAATGTAATGGTTTAGTTGGGTTCTAAAGAAACAATGAAAAATTACCGTTCATCTATGTAGTAATTTAATAAATATATTCAGCAGAAAGCTGGCAATTACTATTATAATTGAAATAATATATAATACGTAATTGAAATAATATGTAATACAAAGTAGCAGACGTCTGCGCGAAATACTTATTAATGTATTTCAGTTATTACCGTCTGGTACAAGCTTAGACGTGGATAATTACACTGTATTATCAGAAAATCAATACTAACATAATATGCATGACATTTTATCATGCTTCTTAAAAAACATAAGGTCTGTAAAAAATTTTATATAATCACATAATACTCGATACTACAAACTTTTATTGATTTGGAAAGGAAAGTTATTAAAATAGCTATATACGTGGTATTAGTCTTTCGAGCAATTGTAATTAATAAATAATTATCAATACAGTTTAGGCTAATATATTTATAACTTGAATTATAATATAAATAATTAAGTCATTAAATTATCGTATTCAAAGTAAGAATAAAATTAAAAATATTTTTTCAAAATATTTTCTTACATTTAATATAAAAATAAATTTAAAATTACAACTCATGTAATTTCTACGATCTATTAAAAATAAAATCTATTAAAGTAAACAAAAATTTAATTTATCGTCATTAGGTGTATACATACATATGACATTGTAAATTCCCTTCAAAAGTTAAATACTCAAATTAATATAAAATTAACGCAAAAATTAGTTCATATATGTTTTATTTATAAGTCTAATTTTTTTTAATGAATAATTTTGTTCCTATAATAAAAAGTAGTTCACACAAAAAAAAAAATTTGCAAAAATATATTTATAAAATCATCTAAATTTGCCAAAAAAATGCTTGGCTTACTTAGCATACACTGCTTTATTTCGCTTGGCACTAAAAGAGATAAATCTATTGCTTGTCACCTTATAAATATGTTTCTTAGACTACGGTCATTTATTTATTTTTCGTGAAATTCATAAATTCAAAAAATGCATTTAATCTAGCATATGCATAAACATTATAAATGCACATATTAATATAATAGTTTTAATTAAAAAATATTTTTTATTTATACTGTTAAAAAATACATAAAAATGTAATTTTCTAATGATCTCTAAATAAAATTGTATATGTTGAATAAATTTTATTAAATAAAATCTGTTCCAGTGAAAAGACATGAACTAATGATCAATTCAGCCAGCTTTAAATTGCTGATTTCATTTTTAGACCATCGTATACTTAATATGAGGTGTAAAATATAAAAATCATTCAGTAAATAATCAATTATCTGTGAAACATACAAATAAATTCAATCCCCTTGTTAAATTTAACTCGATTCTTTGCCATCAAGATTCAGCGCCGTTTCTAAGCTTTCAGACTCTGCGCAAGCGTGTTTCATTAAATAATAAACAAAGTTACGTCTTGATGGCATTGTGAATTTAGTACCGGGCAACAATGCACATTTACACATACATACAAATTCACAAACACACTAACACACACAGCTCAAGCAATGTTCTCGCGTTGTTGTTGCAACGCAATTTTAGCCAAAGCCGTAAACTATGCAATTTGCGCTCAAGTTTTAACTCAATTAAACGCAAGAAACTATATTATACACAGTTAAGACGTAAAACTCTTTTAATACTTCATAAAACCGGATGGGACAGTGACGGCTCAAGATTTTGGGCGGGGTAATTGCGAATTGCTCCATAACCGGCGCAGCGCTTCGGGTTAAATTGATATTAAACGCGTTTATGTGTAACTATAATATTCTGTCCTTTTCGTACTATGTATTTACGACAAGTGCCTTTGTAAGATCGTGACATTGTTGTACTTTCTTATTGAGTGGCATCTATTTGCGTTTATATTCCTTTGGCGAACAGAACATTTTTATAATCGAACGATGGCAAATTGCAGAATATACACAAACCGTCGCAAAAAAGCTTACGTGGCACAATTTTTTTAAGAGTTTATTGTCATGTCCTTGTAATGAAGCAGGAAATTTCAAGAACTCATTTAAAAATAGAACAGAAAAGTAGAAATACAATAAAATATTATACATACAAATGTCATTTAAGAAATCAAGAGTAAGTATAAAAAAGTAATTAATCATATTTTTGATGAGTGTTTTTCCAGAAGATATCCAACGACTAATAGAATTTATCCAACATGGTTCTCGAATGAGATAATTACAATTCTTAGAAAGAAACATGTCATACATAAAATCTGGAAACGAGCACGAAATTCTCTCATCTATGAAGAATTTCGTACTCTACGATCGCGTGCAAAATTGATGATTTCCGATTGCCATAGGAACTATATTGGAGACTGTGAAAAGTCGATAATTTTAGATCCGAAAAAATTTTGGAAATTCGTTAACTCAAAACGCGATAGCCAATCCTTACTGTCATCGATGAGTTGGAACAACATCAATTTTGAAGGTTCTGAAGAGATTGCAGATGGATTTGCTAGGTATTTTCAAACCGTATACCATAATGATGGGTCACATTTAGAGTTTAATTCTAATTACGATGAGACTCATCGTTCATAGTCATCTTTGGTATCAATCAAAACCTTTAGTTTGGTTGATATGGAATATGGATTTAGCAGACTAAAGTCCATTTTTACCTCGGGACCAGATTTTATTTCAGACTACATTCTGAAAGAATGCAAGTCTGGTATTTTACAGCCTCTAAAATTTATATTTAATTTAATTTTGAGATCCTCTTGTTTTCCAGAATTGTGGAAATGTTCAAAAGTCACTCCGATTCATAAAAAGGGTCCCAAATCTCAGATTTACAATTACAGGCCAATAGCTTTGACCTCATCACCTGCAAAATTATTTGAAATTGTTTTGCATAAATACATTTTTAATCATTGCAGGTGTATGCTTCTCGACCAACAACATGGTTTCCGTAAATCTCGATCCACTGTCACTAATCTAATGGTTTTGTCTAACTATGTTTCAAAATCATTGGACTCTGGTGTACAAGTGGACGTCATATACACAGATTTTAAAAAGCATTTGATAAAGTTAACCATGCTTTACTTGTAAAAAAATTATCTAATTTCGAGTTTTCTGAAGATCTCATAAATCTATTCTCAAATTAATTGACCAATAGATATCAATTCGTCAAGTATAATAACTCTTTTTCAGAACGATATAAGACCCCTACTGGGGTACCTCAAGGATCCAATTTGGGTCCATTGTTGTTTTTATTGTTCGTTAATGACATAGAAACAGCAATAGAGCATTCAGATTTTGTATTATATGCAGATGACTTGAAAATTTACAAGAAAATGCATTCGATTTCTGATTCCCTCGACTCACAGGAGGATCTCAACTCTATATGGAAATGGGCTTGCTATAACCAATTGCCTTTCAGTGTAAAGAAATGTCACACAATTTCATTTTCAAGGTCATTAACGCCGGCAAAATATTCATACCATCTAAGCGGATATTTTCTGGAAAGGTTTTCTTCAACTAAGGATTTAGGAGTGACTTTCGAAGAACGTTGGAAATTTAGCCAGCACATTGCAAAGACTCATAGCAAATCCTTAAAAATGCTCGGTTTTATCTTGAGAAATGCGCGTTACTTCAGGAATACTTTAGTATTGCGCACTCTTTATGATACTCTAGTCCGCTGCATACTAGAAACTAGCTCCATCATTTGGATCCCAGGCGTAATGAATCAATGTAATGAATTGAAGCTGGAAAAAGTACAACGTAAATTTCTTCGATATTTATACTTGAAGAAATACTGGTATTATCCGTTCTTGTTTCCCAGTGCTTTTATTTTGGGAGCCCTGGAATACGTTTCTTTGTCGACTCGCAGAAGTGTTTATGTGATTAAACACTTCTGGAAATTGCTCAAGGGCATCGTAGACAATCCTTCAGTGCTCGAGCAGCTTCAAATGTGGGCTCCTGAAGGTGGTTATAGTTTTCGGTCGCGTCCACTATTCTTGCCTGTTAAGTCTAGAACTGGAGCACTTGCCAACTGTTCTCTGGCCAAGGCTATTTATCTGCTCAATTTTGTCCATAGAAATATTGACATTTTCTCTTGCACATATGGAGTTTTGGTTCAGTTCGTATGGGACAATGCACACCTGTTGAAGTGATTTGTGTCTGTTGTTCTGTCTTGTTTATATTTTTATGTATTATAATGTATTTGTACTTTTGACTATCGTGACGCATTGGGTTTGCCTGTCAGGTCACGATGGTTATAATTTTAATAAATAAATAAATAATAAATAAATATTAACCAAAATATAGTAGATTTTCTGTTTTTTTATAAAATCATACAATTGAAATTTAGGATCATTGCTGGTCCAGTTATTTTGAATAAAGTCACCGCTTTTATATTTTAAATTGTTTTACACGATCCACTTCTCATTACAAGTAATAATCCCTTTTAAAAATGGAATAGTATCATATTGGAACTGAAGCGATAATCAGATGCCTTTGCAAAAAGGTCATACAGAATCTAAATTCCTTGCCTATATTTTTAAGTTTTATCTTAAACTATCGATTATGACAGAATTCTACTAGTAATTAAAATGTTTTTACTCGACAAGTAAACTACATTTTTCATTTTCGGAGGTATTTTTGTATTGGTTTGTCTTTTAACTACTACATTTAAAATGATACAGACAGAGCTTTAAAATAATAATAAGTAAGTATTATTGATTAACCCAATTTTAACGCATGGCTCAAAAATTAAAGTGCTTCAAAATACAAACAGTAATAATTTAAAAAAATATTTTTCGTTTTTTGCAAATTAAATATATTTTTATATATCAAAAAATAGTTTCAGTTCAAACTTCAAACGAACATAATAATCATCACTAACACGTGTTAATTTAATTTAAATTTCTATTAGTTTGTTGACGATTGCTGCATACTTGGTGCGCAAAATTATGGTACATTATAAGAGTAAACAAGCACTCTCGGCATGGTTTATAAATATTAAAAAAATAAAAGTATTATGAAAGTAGAAGTAATATCTCAAACTTGTAATATATAATATAAAAAGCGGGCAAAAAATATCCGTAACTCAAAAGTCTGAATTTAGCAGCAGAAGCTCCCCAGTAGCTGGTATATGCGATATTTGTACATGCGTGCCTTGGTAAATATTTTTGTTATTCATCCTTAGTACGCAGGTGTCTCCAGCCCGGGCTCACCTCGGGCCGAAAGGGCTTCTCCAGATAGGTTTTTAGTATGTCCATAAGTTCTCAGATTTTATTGTTGGCGCAAGTTGCTTCCGCAGAAATCCTTCCGAAACCGGATACGCGGTAAAATCCAATTTCGCCTTTATGGCCACCCAGTAAAATGAGATCGGAATCGTTATATACATCTACAATATAATAATATATGCATAACCCGTATAAATAATTTCGTAATGTGATATAAACCCGCGTGTGGATTTACATAAAGAAGGGTTTTTTTCGGGATACATGCAAGAGTATGTATCAGACTGATTGACTATTTTAACCAAGGATTGCCAACACGTCGATCGCGAAGAAATTTTATATTTTAAACAAATTATTCATTTACAATATAACGACATTTTTTAACATACATACATAGTAAACTTCAGACTGTTTTATTGTAAAAACGTATTTCTAAGTTTTTGTGTTGTGCCTCAATTGATCATTCACACATCACACATCACAAATAATATTTACATCTTTATTTTATATGGGAATAAAAGTAGAAATTTGCCAATAAAATTATTTTTTACATTGCTTCTTATTGTATGAATTTTATATATAAATAAATGCAACAGCTGCTACAAAATATATCTGTGCACTTTGTGGCAATATGTTAGATGTCAGTCAATGATAGATGGTTTTAAAAAAAATGTTGTTTTTGATTTTATGGACGAGCTTTGAAATGGAATACACTACGAGATATAATTAGACCATTTCCAGCGATAACCAACAAATAAAAAATAGACAACGTCGGTATTTCGTAATCTACTACCCAAAGATGTTAAAAATATATTGTAGAGAGTGTACATATTAACCGGGCTTAGTTCTTTCTGACTACTACTTTATTTTTTCAATGAAACGTTTTTTCAAGAAAAAAATATTTAATTTACTAAAAGAAGTGAAATCGTTTTTTTTTATTGTTTTAATTCTAAACCAGAAAAATATTACAAAAATCGCAAAATAATCGTTTTACATATTCGTAAAAGATTATGTAAAACGATTAAAATTACATTATATACAAAAAATTGAAAATACTGAAAAATTTTATTTAAGTTTAATTAATAAAAAGGTACAATAATTAAAATATTTAGATGTATGTATGTTTTGGTTATGGTTGAAGCAATGACATAACGTTTAAGTTAAATATTAGACCAACATGTAAAGATTTACAAATCTTATTTATAGCCAAATTTTTAATTAGGTTATTAATGAATGATTTACATTTAATCATTAGTAAAGACTACTACAGTGTAAATACCAACAAGCAGCTGGATAAATAATAAAATAAATTAATGAACTTGTAAAGCTTTTTAATTCCTTCAACGGGTGAATTGAGCATAAAAATAATTTAGATAATCCAGGCGCAACATTTATTGGCTACTGAATTAATTAAGTAAAATTCACAAAGGCATTTTTACTGCGCAATTAATTAAACATTTAGGTATTTTGTTAATAAAAAAAATACACCTAAAGTAAAATAAAAAAAAAATAAAATCCAAAATTATCGCTACAAGTAAACCCTTATAATGAAAAAGAGCATTTTAATAATTATCAATTAAATTAACATATAATGCAGATAGTTAAGCTAAGACAATTTATCTAATGTAAATCATAGTTAAAAAAATATAAAACCCAAAACAAATGTATTTTTGACAATTACAGTCTACGAGTCAAATATATAGGATTATATTTTAATTCTTACATTAAGTTTTAGGCGTGTCCTATTGTTAAAAGACAACATATAATCCTGGCGTTCGCTAATTTAATAAAACTTAATTCGTTAAAAAATTGTTTTTGTCCTATACACGTATAAATGAAACGGCGTTTTAGCGACTGGTAAAAAAGAATAATAAACAATGAACTAGCGATCTATGTTACTAAGGCTCAATTAGCAATAAAATAAGATTTATTTGAAAGAAAACTGAGCTTTATCTAACAGAAAAAATAAGGCAAACAATTTTGTTTGAGAAGATAGCGGGTCCTTAAAAATATTATTGTTGCCATATTTGCAATACATAAGTTAAACAACTAAAATATGATCAGATTAAATTTAAATGTTGGTAAAATATTTAGAAATTAAAAGAAATGTTGATCTCCTATTTTTTTAAATCTCATATAATCTAGAACGCTGCCATCTCTGAACATTTAGACTGCGCTTTTGACTAAAAATTATACAGAAGTTTAGCCTGAACCTGCATCCGGCGAAGCTGATGCTAAATCGACACATATAACACAGAAAAATAGCCGCTTTAACTTCGACCATCAAATCTAAGTACCGCAGATATTTATTTGTATAATATTACACTCAATAAAATTAATTTAGTATTTTTATTTGCGATTTTTAAATATGAACTATATTTAATATAATCTATTTTACTAAATACTGATCATATTAAATTCTGAAATATGTTTTAGAACGTAATGTAAATATTTTTTTGAATACATACGAACTATACATTCGGCAATCAATATTGAACTAAATTTAATAAAAATATTATAATGACTTATTTTAATTCCACAATTATATAAATACAAGTGGATTACCAAGGCACAAAATACAATGCAATGGAATAAGGTTGATATTAAATATATATCCTATAGAAGCAAAATTTTAACTGGCCTTATCCTTAGAATTCCGTCGGTTCTTAGTGACTTAACTTTAGAGATGAATCCTTCTCTCATTGTGAACATATGATAAGCACTAATAAAATTCATGGTCAAAGGTTTAAGGATACGATAAAATTGAGAATAAAATCTAAGTACGTGAGCTAACGTGTACATAGAGAAAACAATCAGTTATATAGTAACGCTGTATACTTTAAGAGACCGTTTTGAAGTTTATTAAAAAAAATCCATTATTCCGTTCACAAAAATATGTATAACTGTGCGTTACGACCTCATCGCTCCGTTGTATAAATGCTTTGTTATTTTTTTTTCGCTTGACATATCACATTTTTCCTGTCACTTCACATGGAAAGCTTATACGTATTATGTTCTTAAATAATAGACTTCTCAGGAATATGTTGTTTTTCAGGAAGAGACGACAGCCGCTGCAACGGATATCCGCTTTTCAGTAATCCGAACGGAACTTGTGATGTTCACGAATGAGATATTTTAGAGGGTTGAAAAGCAAATAAATATATTTATTAAAGTTATTTTTTATTAAATCTTTCGTTGTAACCTGACAGACTTAAGCATAATGCTTTATAACGGAGTAAATCAGTAAATATGTAACGATTTATAGTATAGCATACTATAAAACTTACTATTGATATTAAAATTTTACTATAATTCTAAAAAGATTATTATCTAGCTCGGATAGACTATATTTTATTATTTTTTTTGTAGCATAACTTAGCGTTCAATATTAAAATACAATTCAGAATACATAGATAAAGCACAAATGGTAATATAGAAGAGCCAATCCTCCATTTAAATTGTATTGCTGTCCATTTGTATTTTTATGCGATAAACAAAATACAAGTCACTTTAGATTGGTATTTTGTTCCACAAAGCTATTCAGCTATAATTCAATTCAATTTTATTCCAGTCCAAGCAATATCCTTCGCCTTTTCAAATTATTATCAAATAAAAAATCGTATTACCCAATACAAAAAATCTCTATCGCCTACAAAAGCATTAAAAACAATAAGTTCGGTACAAAAAGGCGACCCTAACGCAATAACCAAACGTATCCAAATATTTTCCACAAAGCCACTATTCAGAGCAAAAAAATATTATACATGTTAAATACAAATCGTATCGCACGCACACATATTCCTATCTACGTCCCACGACGACCAGTTCGACCCTGGTCGGAAAAAGGTTTTTTTTTCAGACACAAGAAACGAGCAAAATTGGCGGCGAAGGCTCTAATATGAAAATATAAGCGGGGCATTATCGCCACGGGGTAGGCGCTAGGGGGTGGAAATTAAAAATTAACACCGCGACCGCAATAACGGGATTCGCCCCTGGGGGGTGAAACTCGAGAAACCTGCGCGCTAAGGCTGAAAAGGGCGAGAGGCATTATTGTTGATATTATTGTTGTATGATTAATTAGCGAGGTTGAAATGAGGGTTCTTTCCAATAACCGGAAAAAAATAAAACCCTCTTATTTGGATTGCGAAATAACTGGTCTATAAAATTGTATTAATATTTATAATACATCTTAAATAATTAAATAGACTGCCAAAGTTCAGTTACTATGGTAAATTATGGGAATATCTAGCTTATTATCATGACTAAACTTGGAAGATAAATAAAGAAATTAAAACAAAGCTCAAACCAGCTATTCAGAGCTTTGGTTCAAATTAATAAAGTTTTGTGTTATCATAACTTCAGTTTAAACTATCATACTACATATTATATATGTAGATATTTAGTATTTATTTTTAACTCTGAGTATGCTATGTATATTATATTTAAAACAAATTTGATATGAATGATGTGATAAAAAGACAATTTTGAGTCATGATAAATAAAACAGACTTATTAAAATAAAAATCTATGTTCGATTTAAATAGAGGTAATTGTAATATTTGATTAATAACTTCAAATTTTTTCAGTTGCGTTGTTTTTTTCGGCAAAATCTACTATATTTTACCGCTTTATAATATTAAAATATTTTTACGAATGATATAGACCATGGTTTCCCAAACTATGTTCCGCGGAACACTGGTGTTCCAAAATAGGTGTTCCGCGGAGCCTAAATAGATATTTCACAAAAATTTAGAGTAGATTAAAAAAATTGTTAGTCTTGCTAATACATAAAAATTGTTCATAAATCTGATAAAAAAGCTTGAAAATATGTGTTAAATATTCAACATTGATGTGTATAAAATCTGGAGGGAAAAGTTTCATAAGTCGGTGTTGTTTTTTTTTAACTTTAAAATTTGATCGTATTTAAACAATATTTTTTTTGTTAATTAATGACACGATATTAGTGCTTGTTATACGAATTTTATTTATGTGACTACATATGCTACTAGCAGTCACTGTATTTTGCATAGGCATGCACTGTTGACTAAAAAAATTTCCACAAATTTAAAAAATGTTATGAAGTAGCTGTGAAAATGATAAACTATGTAAAGTCTAGACCACTTCAATCCAGATTATTTAAAATTTTGTGCGATAAAATGGGTAGTGAACACGAAGCACTTTTATTACATACTGAAGTGAGATGGCTATCCAGAGGAAAAGTACTATTAAGACTTTATAAACTTCGAAATGAATTATTGGCAATAATGAAATCATAGGCAACAATAATACACCGCGACACGCCAGCGAAGACTCGCTAACTTTCAATCACCGCGGCATCTTCGTTTTTCTATTTATGTAGTAATTTATATACATATGTATGCTTATAAAATAAATTATTTTTATCCTTATATGTGTCCATTTGAATTTGAAATTACATACTTGACTTCAAAAAGCAAAATAATAATATACATAGAAAAACTAATTAAACTTTTATTTTTTTTATGTACGAAAATTTAAAAGTTGCTTAACCTTGTTATTAAATAATCCTCATTGTTTATATATATTTGGGTATTTAATATTGAATACGTTTTCACGATTCTCCGTATAATAAAGATATCACGGCACGTTCCGTGAATGTGGGGCAAAAGTTTTTCGTGTTTAATGCAAATTTTTTTATTCGGCCAGAGCGCATACAAATTCGCGAAAGTTTCTCCCCCCGTCGTATTATTATTGTATAGCTCGGAGGGGCGAAAGGAAAAGAAAAAATGCCGAAATTATCAAAGGATCCGAGTCGCGTTATTATTGCGAGTTATAGTTTGTATAGCCGATTCGATTGCCGCAAACTCCGGAAAAGTTTGCCGTACGCCGAAAACAAAGAAGATTTCCCGGGGCAAAATCGGATTCTTGAAATCACACGAGCGAACGAACGGGTTCGAGTGTTTAGGGGACTTGGTTTTGTGTATCGATAATAAATTAGGGGCACGCTAAAATTATGTCAAAACATTTCACTTAATTATGATGTAAAAAACAATTAAAAAATTGACAATTTTAATTTTCCGCTTTAACTAAACATAAGCTAAATATCGTGGATTTATTCTAAAAACTTATCATAATAATTATATTATAAATACGACACGATTTTAAGAAAATACATTTATAAATAGCAAACACATATGTCTAATGTTACACCACAAATTTACTATTTAAATTCACTTTTGCCGATGTAAAGATTTATAGCATTTATTTGTTCAGGTAAACTTTCACACAAGATTCGTACTATATCCTTACGTTTCTATAGCTTCAATTTAGGAATGGCTTAGTAAAGCTTAACTATCATTGACACTTGTATTAATATATATTTAAATACACATTTTGCATAAATTGACCTTCAACGTTTATGAAAATAAATATAATCTATTAAATATTTTCTTATACTAAACAGCATCAAAAATTGTTAACTGAAAGATATGTGCCATACAGAGTATGAGGCGAATTCAACAATCTAATGAAGCAGTTAAGCCACATACATATAGTTTGTATATTATTATTAACATACAAAAAAATATTGCTTCCGTATTAGACAAATAATGGAATATTTGGTCATTATTAAATTAAAATAAAAATATATATTAACAGTTTCAATAAATTTTACTAACATACAATAAATTGTCACAAAAAGTATTATTGATAGTGTGACTAAGTTTTTATTTATAATGATCGTAAACTTACTGTAACACTCAACATAACTTCCGAATCTCGCAAATACAAAATGTAACTGATCAGTTTATATACATTTTTATTATCTCTATATATTGTACTTCTCGTTTGATCCTTGCTACCATTTTTTAAAATTAGCGATATTTTCATAGAAATAATAATCAATTTACTTAATTTGTTCGTACAGCGTAAGCCGTGCGCCAGTCTAGACTTTCGAAGCTTTCGAGTCTCGCATTATAATTTACAATAGCGAAAGCGCTCTCAAAAGCCCGACATATCTTAACGTCATTGTTCCAGTCAGGGTTTCTGTCAGCGACAGGAAGAGTTGCAGGACGTTTTTGCGGGCAAAGTAAAAATACGCGACACATACAAACACACAGACACACTGACTGGCCACCGTAGCTCTCTGAAAAGACATTAGTTTTTCCTTTGAAACCGGATCGGATAAGCCAACATTTTCTCATTAAACTTACTCGAAACGAGTTTTCCGAATGAGAGAAATAAAAATCGCTCTTTTGCGTGACAGCGCCTCTTTGTTGGAACCGCGAACGTGTGGATATTTATATTTGGCTGATTTCTTTCCTTACATTCACCATAAATATAAAATGTATCATATTCTATTTACGATTATAAAAGGTCAATTCATATGTCAAAATAAAAAGAATAACCGACAGGGCAAAAAGGCAATATCAAAACTGGCATTGATTTGATTTTTTTATGATAGTTTACATAAAGCATTCGAATTTCCAAAAATACAAAATTTCAATTAAATATTCACATAACTCTCGTTAATAAATTCTATGGGTAAATATAAACATATTTTTTAATTTTTTTAAGATGCATTATTAAAATTACAATTTAATGTTAAAATTTCAAGATTATTAGTGAATGTTATTATGTCGTGTAAATTACTTGAATTCTTTAAATATCAACAATGATGAGTACAGAAATTTTTCTCATATATTTATGTGTAATATATTGATTCAAAATAATAAAAAATCTTAATATTGTGACAGTTAAAAATAAATTGTCTTTAAAAATTGGGATAAATCATTGTCTCAGTTTTGTTCATGCAGAATGTACAAAACATTTAAAATTAATATTAGTGCTTTAAAAAAATAAAGTGGGTTTTTCGTCCATTGCTATATTACATTCATAGATTTATAAAATAAATTAAGCTAATATTGACATAAAATCGCACTAAATAATTTGTAAATAAAAACCGCTACAAAATCATTATTTATAAATTAAATTTTTTCTATTATATTACATCATATTACTTTTTTAGTATTTAGTTTTAATTAGCCATTTTATTAATGTCGCGCAGTGTTAAATTATATATTATTTAAATTTTGGTGTTTCTATAATATATAATCAATATTATATATGTTTTAATATTATATATGGATTTAAAAAATCTGTATACTGAAGTCATTCTAATGACTATTTCGAACAAACTAAAATACGTCTCGAAAGTATGCCACGAACTGTATTTATCACAACAAGAGAAGAACGGTCTTGTGACCAAACCATCACACGATCACATCTGTCCATAAGAACCACTAAAATAACTAAATATGTTTGGAGAAGACGCTCACTAGTTAAACAAATTTACTTCGACCAAAACATTCTTCTGAATTTTTATTTTGAATTGTGTGGATTTCAACTATCTGCACATTTTTTTATGATTTAGAGGTCATTCTAACAACCATTTTGAACAAACAAAACGAGATATAAACTGTATTTCACGCAACAATGGAAAAGAGATCTCGTGACCAAACATTTGCGTTATCTAACGGACTACCTAATAATATATATATTCATATCGCGACGATAATTACTCAAAAGTACAGTTGAAAAGATTATGCTATGTTTGGAAAGAATATCCTCTGGACAATAAGTTCTAACCTGCACATAAAACCTTTCACCGGAGTGACCATCTGTACTGTTTTTCTTTAAAAGCATAAATATGTCTTGTGAGAATCCAATCCTTGGCTCTCAAACATTCTCATCTGCAATTTACCAGAGCTGTTTCGAAACACACATAAATCACAGGTTTAAAATTTATATTAAAGAAAATTTAACTGCAGAACTATACTTTTAAAATATCAATTTTACAAAGAAAATAAATTGACGATATTTAAAACATACCTTATAGGAAAATTAACATTTAAATGTATATTATAAACCCTTCTTAAAAAAAATATTGGATAAAGAATAATTTTAAATAAAATTTTACGTTAATTGAAATATATATGGTTAAATATTAAAGTAAAATAATATACGCAGTGTTTCTACATAAAAATCATATAAAATAATTTATAAGCCATTATAATAACAGTGAATATGTATAAATTATATTATATGTGCTAGAAACAGATTTATTCAAAATATAAGTACTAAAAAAATCTCTTGGTGTCTCTTGGAAAAAGAAAGTTCTAGTAAACGTATTTTTTATAAAGTAGTATATGTATAAATCCTTTCTATAAAAAATGAAAAAAATTGGATAAGGGATTATTGTACGTAAGCTTTTACGTGAAATTAAATAAATACAGTGGGATATTTAAACGAAAATATTATAATTAGTGTTTATATATATATTAACTATAATATTTAAAAATTAGTTATAAACCTTAATAATAACAATGAATATGTTTTAAATATATTAAGAAGATTTAAAATCTTGAAGTAGGTTTATTTAGAGTAGTAAATAAAAATACTACTGGTGTCTCTTAGAGAGAAGGAATACTTCTAAAAATCTTCCCTATAAAGAACTACATTTATAAACCCCTCTATAAAAACTAAATTAAATTGGATAAGAGATTATTTTAGATAAACTTTTATTGAATTAAAATAAATACAATTTTTATATTAAAACCAGTGTTTCAATATAAATATTATATAAAAATAATTTATAATTCCTTAAAAATAAATAATACTAGACATATTGCTTATAAATTAATACGATAAATTGGTATATCTACTATCAGTGATATAGAAAAAAATATACTATGGGTGAAAATTAAATAAAACAGCAAGCGAAAAATTCAACAATGTAATTATTATTGCTTTAAAAAGTGAGGAAATAATGTGGGACTAAAAAACAATTAAGTAAGTTTTAATATTTACTTACTGCTTCAAATACAAAAATTGAATATAAAACATTTTTAAGGAACAGAAAATCATATATTCAAGTTTATTGTTTTACTGCATATTTTTTAACTAAATTATAAAAATATTTAATATCAAACACTTTTGGGCGGTTTTATAATATTAAATTCAATGCTTTGTAACAAGTCATAAAAAACGGTCAACTTGATGTGAATTCTAATAATAAAAATAATCTTATTTTTAGTTCATTTGATAAAATGTATATTATTTTATCATTAGTGTCATTAAAAAACGCCAAAAAACACAATGTGGATAAAAATGCGGAATAATATGGTGTTTGCACGCGAAAATGTAATCTTCAAACGCGTTAATAGAAAAAAACAGCACTAACAATCTTCAATTGATAAACACAAAAGTGTTTCATATATATAATATAATAGTAAATCATGATACTTTTTAGTTTAAATTTCAGTTGAGAATGAGAGAATGCAGTATTTGCTTTTAAACGCAGAGATAAAATAAAAATGAATTTCATTTCCGAGTTTTTTTTCAAATGCGACCTTTCTTTGATGTATATTAAATGTGACTCTTCAAAGCCAAACAAGTCCAACGAGATGTTTCCCTATTCGAGCCAGAAGAATGTTCAGAAGGGTCAAAGGTCAAAGTGATAATAATACAATTTAATTGTCAAGAAATAAACTATACGATTTTCATATTCGCAACATTTAAAAAGTAGCTCCAAAAGCTTCACAACAATTAACAACCAGCGCAAACAACACGTACGCTTTAAATTTAACTAGACGCGTAGAATTAATAACCAGCGTCGGAAAAGTGACACAACCGCGGTATATTAATTTTGTACACTATTAAACTTTTAAGTTAATTAATAAACGTGTTTTATTAAAACTCACCCTACAGCAATATCCATATATATTATAATAAGGTTTATAACTGAGAAGCGTCATACCTGAAACAAAATTAAATAATATTAGTTTTGCGTATGGAAACTCTCACTTTATTCTAACAGTATACCATGTTTTGCTCTCTTTTGTAATCAAATATAAGCACATTTGAATGTAGATACACAGGTGAGAATATATATATATATATATATACATACAGAAAAGGTTTTACAAAAGAAAGCGAAAAAAGTTGAAATCGATTGAGTGACGTGAGCACAACGACAAGCCGGAAATTGAGGCAACAAAAAAAATACTTTGTGTCTATAGATGCGTGGGTTTTTTTTGAAATTTACAATGTCAAACTCAAAGCAGATTTTTATAAAAATTGCCTTTTTAACGAGACGTCTATCGCGTGTTAAATGGCAATCAAAGCTTTCACTAGTTTGAACAAAACAACAGTCAAACGACCGACAACGCAACCTGTTGTTTTATCTACTATTCGCCGTATAAAATATCGACTGTTTTTGTATTGTACTTTCTTTCTTTGTTTCTGACGTGTTTTGACCCAGAAAAGCCGACCATATGACGGTCACCTGTTATGGAACAGAAAAAGGTTTTTTTACATAATATATCGTACCGTATGTAACGCATTAACTTTGAGCTTATCGAACAAAGAATGTGGCGATAAATTTGTCAAGATATTTTTTTTCTTTAAACTTTATTTAAATACGTTTTTGACAAAATAGAGGTAACTACAAAGAGTTTGTGGGAAATGTATTGCAATATTTTTAATATTTATTAAAAGATTTTAATAGACAAAAATACACATAATCAATAAAAATATAATTGTTTCTATAATAGACCACATACAACACTGTGAAATATTACTTTGCTTAACCAGAGATAAAAAAAATATATTGCTAGTTTTGCATAAAAGCAAAGATACGTATTTTGAAGATAAACATAATATAATCTGTAAAAATATTCTAAGAAATAAATGGATATTAAATGTGTTGATTAAAACAAAATAGTTTAGTACTTACTTAGTTTAAGAAATAGCAATGCAATATTACGCCGATATAATTAATGTTAAATTATGAATGATGTTGTTTCTTAAATTATATAAGATTTTTTCATTTACATATGTACAATATATACTTCATAAAATATTAAAGCAAAACATAATCGAAACTTTACATTTGTAAGCAATAAAACTTTTTGTAATAATTAAAAAATATTATATAATTGAAAATAAAATTATAAACCAGTAACTTTACAGGAGTTTGTGGTTTGGTGGAATAAAAATGAATTATAATACCTTATATGAGAAATTCATTATATATTATTATTTAATTAAACGAAACAATACTGTACATAACATTTCAACGACATTTCGTGCTAGAAAATACAATAGCGCATAATTTATAAAAATGTTATCGTTACAGTATCATTTAATTTGCTCATTTTATGACCTTCACAATGATATAGTGTAGTGTTAAATTATATTTAACTTGCATACAAACGATTAACTTTGTAATATAGCTGTAAATTAAGCCGCATTAAATTTGACATTGGTTTATTTCAAGGGTTTGTTGAACGATTTTTTAAGTACTATTATAAATTATATAGTAATTTAAAAATAAAATACAGTAGATCCATCTTATTTATTTGTAACCCTATAGCGTTTTTATACTTATATATAATAGTACATTACAATCATTGGAATTTTGATATGCTCTTATTAATTTAATCAACATTGCTAATTTAAAAGCTACATTGACATGTGGTAAATCTTCTTAATTGATGTAACAAGAAACAGAGCTATTATATTTACATGTATAAATATACAAATTCAAAACATCGTTTCTCTCAAATATTCCATTCGCAACCAAACATACATAGAATTATGCAGAGACAATCGCATACAAATCCCTGCGTCTGGGGCAACAAATCATTTCGTTCAACAAGGATTTGGACGGACCGGTCTCGACAAGGGCTGATCGCATTTATTCTTAAAGGGTTCCTTCGAGCCGCAGGGTCAACTGTACCAAGCAGTAAGCACGTAACTAATGTAAAAACATTAAATCCGACCCTTGCTAGGTACGAACGGGAGGTTGACCGACCTGAAGTTTCGACCCTTCGTACACACACACACACATACGTACATACACATTTTTCTCTTCGTCACGGCGCACGTAAATCTAGCCGGCTCAATCTGGTCGGCTATAAAAAGGGTCATAATTAGGGCCGAAAAGGGTTGTTTAACTTATCATATCTGCGGCGTGACGTCACGCTCGACCTGTTGACCGCTCGCTGCGAGAGAAAATCCGCGTTCCACCCATTTTCTTTAGTTGGAAAATTAAAAAAAATTGCCTTTTAGGAAGGCATGGGTTATTACATTTTTCTTTGTATATATAAACGAAGGTTAATCGTCTCTTTTGTGTGTATGTCTACAATTATTCAGATGATGTCAAATTTTTAAGCACTTTTTATTTAATATTTTTCTATAATTGTTAATGATCAAAATCGCTTTTTTATATATATAGTATACCTAAAAATATTAAAATAAAATTTTGCGGTAATAAATCAATAAATAATTATGATAAATTAAAGACAATTTACCACAGTGACTCGTTTCATTTGTAACATCCAGATCCATGTGAAAATTAAATATCATTTTATTTTCTAAATCTTGGATTTAGTATTTTATTAGTTAAATAAGATAATATCATTTATCATAATCAATTTGGTATTAAAAATAATAAATATACATAATCAAATTGAATAGTACCGTTAGTAAGAAACGACAGATTTTTCATTAGACTATTAAAAATGTAGAATAATGTTGTGAAAATATTGTTTTAGACTAGATTTTTTGTATTTACAAGTAGTTGTTTTTACTTGTATTTTCATAGTATTTTACTGCAATGTATGCAAAAATAATAAACCAGATGATATAAAACTCATGCATTTTAAACAGTTTTTATATTATAAATTGTATAGTACAGAAAATGTTCAAACATTGCTCAAATTATTATATAAATATGATTAAACAATAACAATTTGAATCTAATTATATTTTTATGAGTACTAGATATAGAATTTTTTTTAACAGATACGATACTGGTCTTAAATCTGACGTAATACTATTACACTAAAACATATAATAATTTGTAAGCCAAGGTTGATTTTATATAGAGACATTCTAAAATCACTTTTTAATCACAAAAATGTATATGACCTTGTTAGTAATTGAGAAGAAAATATAATTAAAATTATACCTTTATTAAAAAATAATTACATAGTTAGAAAACCTTGTTGTATAAATCGATGGCATTTTTATTTCATAATTATCGTATTTATCATGCTATTATTATGCTATTAAATCATACGTAACAGATTGTAAGCCTTCAATTACGATTGTACCGTGTACTGGTAAGATAGTAAATTTTGTCATTCATTTGCATTACTAAATTATTAAAAATGTAAATTGATAATGTAAGAAAAAGGGATGTTTTTAATCATTTCACATATATTATTAAGTTATTTTGAAAATTATGTAATATAAAATCAAACACTTATTTTTTATATACATAAAAGAACAACATTACTCTGCAGAACTTTAACTACTTTAATTAACTTTTATATAAAACATACTTTCATCCCTTGTATTATAAAACTTGTAACGTAAGTTATTTTATATCGTCGAGCTAAATTTTTAATTTGCACTACATAACTATTTACTTTAAACTAATATTATTTTCGCGCTGAGTAAAACTATTAAATTAACACCGTTTCAATTTTTCTACACATTTATAATAATTTTTACTATATAGTTATACTAATTATCGATCGTTTTTAGTTAATATATATCCAAGTAAGACGTTATGAGATATTTATAAAAACATATTAATGATTTGAGTATAAGAAATATTTTGAAAATATTCATAAATATTGCAAAACTCCTTAGAATTTTTAAGTATAAAAAACTTCAAAACAGAATTAATCTAAATCTGTCTAAAGAGTTTGTATTAAAATCGTCATTTAAATCAAGATTGCATTTTTCATTCTTAATACGATTTAAAATCGATCCGTTTAAATGAAAATATAATTAAATATAAATTTTCCACAGAAAATTCATATTATTAATTTCAATTTAATTTGTAAGATTAGTTTTTATTTAAATACGTTATATTTTATACTCGTGTAGTAATAATACTAAATTTAAGTATATGCTATATATGTTTAATATTTTTTAATAAGCATTATAATGAAGAAAAAAACATTTTTAGTTAATCTAGATATAGTTGAGAACTGGATTTTTTTCAGCCATAGAATTATATGTTTTTAATAAAAATTTGGGATTTAGAATTATATACACTATTTTCTATATATAATATAAGTAGATGATCGCAAAATTTTATATTAAATAATAATAATAAATAAAAACCCTAGCTTTTTACTTTTTATTTTAGAGTAATTAACTTACTTTTTGGACTAAATAGTGTAAACCTTACATAGTTTTTAAGCAAAAACATTGTGTAGATTTTTTACAATTGAGTAGTTTTAATAAAAAATTATATTTTATATAATTTTATAGATTCTTAGGCCTCATTTTTAAATATATTTTTAATTATAATAACGTTTAGAACCTTATCATTTAAAATACATTTTTATTATTAATTGTTAATCTTTTAGTAACATAACAGACGTTATCCCAACGCGTTAAAATAAATTAAGCACGATCAAAACAATCAATCGGATTGAAATCAGTTTGTAAATTAGAGGTCTATTTGTATTCAATCTATTGTTTAATAAAGGACACTATAAACTACCAAATTTTATTTTATTTTAATTATATATCACGATATTCTTCATTGATATTAGGAAAATCTATATAATCCGAATCTATAGTGTTCGATTAGAATTATAATTATATAATAATTACTAATTCCGATCTACCATTCACGACACAAATAAAAAACACCAGAATTTATATATTATTTCAACCCATGTCTTCCAGGTATTATTCACTAACTATACTGGTACATAAAATATAATTTATTTTAACGTAAATACTCTAGTGCGCCAATCCAAACATTTGTATAGGGATTTTGCTAGTAAATTCACGGAAAGAAGATATTGTAATATAATTTCCTTATTTAAGAATCTATACTATCCAGTGATCCAAAAGTCCGCTGGCTAATGGAATCTTGTTTGCGGAAGTCAGTTTTAAAAAATTGAATTCCGCTCGCAGTAGCGGACGAGCTTAATGTAAATGGCGCCGACTTTCCGAAGCATCACTTAGTCGATTGCTTCCATCTTCTTCCACTTTTTCCCGTGTTCGACCACCCCAGAGTGTCACCTCACACTTTTTCCATATTTCAGCTTATAGATAGATATTTTTTGTATTTTTCATAGAGAAAACAGATGGCGCTATGAAACGCGCTATTGAGTTACGCGCTGATTTATCGCCGGGCCCTGCCCGCGTGCGGTATGAATAAAATATGCGCGAAATATTCGACGAAAAGGGCCGAGAAAATAAAACTTTCGCGCAATTTGCATAATGAGATTTTAAAAAAGTCGTTCCGCGTAAAATATTGTCATATTTCACATCCCCGCGGGCAGATAATCCATTTCCGATCGGACAACGCCACTCGACTCGATTGAAAGAGGATCGACCGAGACGAGGGCCATAATTCAAACAAGTCGTGTAATTGTCCTTGTGATGAGTGAGAGTGTTTTCTTCGCAAAATAATATGAAAAAGAAAAAACTCTTCAAGATTACGCTTTTATTTATGACGGCGATTTTCCACGGAGAAATCCGAGCGTAAAGCTCGAAAGTTTGAGCTTAATCGAGAATACTTTGGCGCGCCGTTAACAAGGTTTTCATTACGTAAAAATCATTAATTTTAAAGTTCTTGTATAAAATATTAGACAAATAACAGAAGGGAAACAATGAACACGTGATTTTAAAATGTGAAGTTAGATAATAACGCTAAAATAATTACCCATAAGGAAGCGATAAAAATGTGTTTGCAACAATCCGTCTCTGCGAAGGATTTTAATTATTTTTTAGCTCTAACAAAAAAGTTTTTTTTGTTAAAAAATAATATTTTTAACCAAAAATGTTTTTAATTTAATTCAATATAATGTTATTTTAAGTCAATATTAGGCCGCAAATATTTTTAAATTAAAGATTTAGACATATTTTTCTAAAAACAATATAAAACTCTAATTCTTTTAAGACATGCAATAATAAAAAAATACGTTATTTAACGCTTAAAATTACTCAATCAGAATACATTCAAAAAAGACATTTGGAAAAATTATAAGCTTACAACATTACATACAAAAAAATTTCTTTAGGTCACAAAAATAATATAAATAATATTTAAATCATAGGTCAAATAATTTAAAAAAAAAATAGGTATTGTTTTTTTTTTAAGAATATATTGATAAAAATGCAAAATGATAATTTTTATTTTCCAAAATAATTTAATATTTTGTTTCGAGAAAATGTTTTTTTTTTGTAAAAAATTAGGTTTAAGATGATTTACAATATCAATAGAGCCTTTGACAAGCTACGAGACTGCTTTAATATATAAACAAGATATTCTATAACAAATATTTTAATGCTAACTACATATCTTGAAATATAATAACAAAGTAGAACAAGATTTTTGTTACAAAGATAAGAAAATGTAAAATTATACAATGAGCTCGTTTGACTTTTTAAATTATAGTTTTACATTCGCATTATATATTATTTTGCTCATAAAACTACTTGATTTTAAATTGAGATTGAATTAAAATAATAACTGTATTTTTATTTTTCATTATGTTGTATTTATATAAGAAAATTGTACACGTGAAAATGGTTGGTAACAGCATGTTTATATGTAAATTTATTCATAATATTGAAATAATGTTAAAGTGGTAGACTTACGTCTTAAATTAATTATAATAAAAAATGTGACTTAATTACTGTTAAAATATTTACGGTCGAATTATATAAATATTCATCAAGACCTCTTTAAAAAAACTTAACCGGAAAAATATGGACCGCAAAATGCGTCACGCCATATTATGAAACGGCCGACCTATCAGCAAAAAATGGTAATTTTCTCGCGCATTAATTACGATCGTTTCCCATCGAAGTTAATTGAGTCATCTAGTCCCTACTGTAATCGAATTTGCGATGTTAGTGGATGCGATTTTCAAATTCTGAAAGAGGGGAGCAATATCCTACCCCAATATCTCTCCTAGAGGGTTAAAACGTGCGAAATTCCTTGGCTCGAAAGTTTTATTACGCTTTAAACTTATTACAACAGCAGTAGCAGCAGTGGCATGGGATTTTTTTACTCCTCCGAGAAAAACTTCTCTAAAGATTCATACTTATTAATACGGCGTAATTATGAATAATTTACGATTCCGTAACCCTTTTTCGCAGGCTGAGCCGGGATTCGAAATTTAATTGGTCCATAATTTCAAGACTTAAAAGTGTCGGAAATATTATAGAGTCACATTCAGAAGTGCTAAATTTTCCCCTTGCCACGGTATGGTAATATTTCAATCGCGCTAAATCTATGTAGGTCAGAAGATATCATAATCTAAAGTTATAATTTCGACTCGTTTTTGCATGCGATGCATAATTCTTTTTCGCTCGTATTTTTTTTCACCCTACCTTTCTTTCTTTTTTTCAACCTATTCAACGCGCGATAACATCGCTACACAGCCTTTTAACCCGCTCCCCGGGTCGAGATCGTATCGCTATTATATGTTTAGTAAGCGTGAGTCTTGTTCTTCATATTATTCAATCAGGGTGAAAATATGTGTAATGAGTGATGATATAATATATAATGTAATTTATACTTTCAAATTATAAAATTCATTATGTAACTAAACCTAGAAAAGTAGGAGGGTTATGGAGCCATTACAAAATTCATATGAATAATTTAAAACTATTCTGCTTCCTACAATATCAATTAAAATTGTGTCTAAAAAATTAGCATTAATTAAGCTAATCAATACCTGTCACACTTTAAATTTAAGTCCATATGAATTTTTAAATGTCATTATTAAGGCACAGAAAATTGCTACTTAAATAATCAGGATCAATATCTTCACAATCAACAACAATATATTTGTTATGTGATCTAAATTCAAAAACACTAGTGTTCAAACCCAGGACTTTTATATAAAAAAACACTAGTTTATAGCGTCAATTTTAATATTTCCCAAGGAAGTTTTTTTAATGCACTTCTTTAGATGGAAAAAATATTAAACATAATAATATAAAGCCAAGAAATAAAGAGATAAGAAAATATATACATATCTTATTAAAAATATTCATTGTCTAGGTAGACAGATTTTATTTTAATAAAATAAAATTAAAATATATATTATATATTAGACGACTATTGTGCTGATATAATATAGAGGTATGTTCACCTTTATCCTCTATGAACTAATTATATTATAATATGTATTTTTAAGCTTTAATTTAAAAATAAAAATATTATAAATATCTAATTGGATAAATACAATTATTTTTTTAATTTAAGTCGAATTTATATAAACCTTATATTATACCAATTATTTTAATGAAACATACTTATATTTTATATTAGTTTCCACTAAGCTACTTTTTTACTAAAATTTTCGATCAAATATTAATGGTTATGAATAATGCATAAATTAAAAATTACCTTTAGTGAAATTGCTTACTGTTCAGTACCTTTATTATTAAGACATTATTTTCAGCTTCCAACGTTGTTTTTTTGTATGAAATTTATTCATACGTGAAATTTGTAGACTATCATTAGCCTTGGACCCCGATAACATTAATTCTACCCCGCCGCCAGTCGGAACAAATCACCAACCCTAGAACCTGTCCATAAATTAGTTTGGATTAATGCGACCATGCTGTCGTTATTTAAAATCCGGGTCGCTCACCCCCTTCCTCTCACTAAAATTTATCTCGTCCAAAAGTGACTTGGAAAACTGCACAACCCACGCAGTAAATTTCAAAACTTTGAAAACTCATCCCAGTACAACCACCTAAATTCACAAAAGGAGTCCATTAGTGGCATTAGCATTAACGTTATTGCATGTTCGCATGATTGGCAAAGCTGTCGCGGTATTTTTTTATCTATGTAAAACTGTTTTACAAGAGAGTTGCATTCGGTTTTTTCATTTTTTATTGTTCAAGTTTTTATGAAAAAGATTTTAAAATCGTACTTAAGATATAAATAAGAACCTATAGTTAATAATATGATACATGTATGACATCCACCGTAAAGAAATTTAGGTAGGCCGCGGGAGTAAGACTGAGCCAATTAATGTGTTGAATTATTTATTTTTTATTCTAATAAAAGAATTATTTTAACAAACAGCTGTTATAATCTAACAATTATATAAAATATGTCAGAATTTAAATTATAAAATAAAACATGATGTTTGGGAATGTGCACTAAAACCAGGCACGACTTGACTTACACAGTACAATTATTTTGGCATGAAAGTGCTGCCTTAGGTTTCAGAAAGTTTTAAACTGGATAGTTTTTAATGTTATTTAGTGCATTAATATTTTGCCGAGGATGTACGATGACATCACGTGTACTAGTGGAATTTTCTTCATATATACGATATGGAATGCCTTAACCTTTTCGAAAATAGTTATGCAATATGCACACAGACTTTACAATATTAATAATTTTCTCATTGTCGTGACATTTAATAGAGGAACTTAAAACTTGAAATTTCTCAGTCAATATGTCAAAAGCACATTCGACAGTTTTTCTTTCCTTACTTAATAGTTAACTATTAGGTTCGTATTATCAAGAACTGGATAAGGTCTTAAGATATAATGTAACAAGGGAAATGCTTTATCTTCTACAAAATAAAATAAAATGTCAAGGCTGTCTCATTCAATAAAATGTTTGATTGCTGAAGAATGACATTAACTAATATTACTATTTCTGTCAGCAAATCATGCTTCAATGAAAATAAATAGAATGGAATGACTTTTAATTAAAGTTACTTGATCTTAAGCTATGTAACTTTTCTATTCTTACGTGCTTTCAGTCTAGAGCACCTAAAAATTTGGCAGATTCTATACCAAATTATAGCGTTGTGCTAACAAATTCTATTGATTTTTATATGTATCTTTTAAGGCATCCCATATAATAATAATTTTTGACAATTTTTGATAATGTACAATCTTCGAGCAAAATATTAAGAAATTTATGTAAATGTTGAACTAAAACAGAAATAATGCATGAATTTTTTTACAGCACTTTAAGCAAAAGAAAAGTGAAAGAATCTTCACTCTGTTTTCGTACAAAACTTAAAGCCACTACCAAGCTGGTCGTTAGAAAGAAAAAAATATTACTTGACAGATGCAATGCAGTTTTCAACACCGTTTTTAAAAACAAGTAGAACGATATTTGGCAGTTTACCTACTTAATTTTTACCAAACTAAAGAAATAGAAGCCGCAGATAAAAATGATACACAAGAAACAAATCTGCATCACCATCACAATCAGATTTATCATTCACCAAAGACCCCTCATTTACTGTTACACCTTTTACCATCATCAAGTCCACAATCAGTATCGTCTCAGCATATTACAGTTGAACGTTTTAATGAATACTTTAAATATAAAATGAACAAAACTAATGACTCTACAAGTAACATTTCTAAAATACTGTAAATAATAATTAATTAGTTAAAGAAATACACACTGTAAATTTAGTCAAAAGTTCAATACGCTATTTTCATTCCTCTTGCGAGAATCAGTATAATAATAATAACCCTAATTATTTATTTGAAGCTAAAGCACAACTTTAATATGTTTTATTTGTTTGAGCTACCTGCTTTACATTGTAGTCCCAACAAAATCAATAACTGTTCTGCGGAATACATTTTTATAGATTACATAATCATACATTTATATCAAACAATCGGACAGCTAATAAAACAACTTGAGATTAAAATAAAACAGCACGTCGTAATGTAGAGATACACGCAGCGGGTGTTGAAATTTAACAATTTTATTACAACACTTAAAACCCGATGTTATCTTGTCCATATTTCCCCCTAATGGGAAACAATTAAGCAACATAAATTTAAAAAGGGGGCGAAATTAACCCCAAACGAAGCGAGAGCGAAAAAAGGAATTGACCCACTTACTTTACATCGCTCGCGATCCGGAACAAATATTTAAATATAATTTTATCGAAATTCCCAGTCGAGTAATCATCGTCGTCAATTTTTTCAGGTCAATTTGATACGTGTTTATATAAAAAATGACGATCGAATCGACACCGAAACGTAAACACGAAAAAAATTGACCCCTTAACGAGACGCTGGGTCAATATCGTGAAAGTTGCTTACATTATTACGTTATCGCGACACGTTATCATCGCTTGTGTCTAGTTATTATTTGTAATAATGTTTTGTGGTCAAGCGTTACCATTTCTCTTTAGGTTTATGTGTTTATATGTACTACGTATATTAAATGTATGCGGAATGGAAATACTTGTTAATAATGTGGACAATGAAAGGAAAAGGTTCGATGTGAAATCGTTTCTCAAAATATTAATGGGTCGTTTAATTTTATTACACGCACTTAATAATTTTAATATTTAAAACCGTTCAAATACATATTTTAAATTATCTATATAATTTTAAAAAAAAGTAATAATAATATATTTTTTAATAAAAATATGAACAACTACATTAAAAAATATTTAATAAAAATTCATTGAGTGCCACTTTTATACTTCGAGTTATACTTAACAAAATGTTATTTTTCCCATAGTACCACATCCATTTTAAATTTAAATTACAATACGTAAGAGTGGTGTACAATACATAGGTATTATACGATAACGTTTTCGTGCAACAATTTCTAAAATTTAACACATCCCCGTGGGAAATTTGAAGCGCTCGTACTACACTTGTTCTGTGTTTATATAAACGTCTCGTAAAAATAAACGATAGTTTATTACATACACACAAGCATCGATTCGCTTTCCGCTGAATTAATGGCTCAGTCATAAACGTACAGCAGTAGTAGATGAAGTCATATAATTGTTCCTTAACATATGCTGCGGTCTATAATTTAAAAGTTGAACCATTGTAGTAGTACGGAGCACATGTCACACACGGTGTATAATAATACAAACCGTAGCGTGACTTGTTATACGACACGCTCAAATTAAGAATTGCCACGATAGAAATCATCGAATGCAGCAGTAAAAAAATTACTGCCGCAGTATGGCATCGTCGGTCATTTTGACAGAACAACTCCAATTGGAAATTTTGTATTCCCATGTCGCGGTACATATGTATGTGCAATATTAACGTACGAGGGCTGATCAAAACATATTTAAACTTTCACTTTATATTTATTTTAAGTTAGGTACAACAGTATCAACTGTTAATTTACATTGCTTTTAATACTATTAAGTAGCCACAAATATATTTTTTAAATCGGACGTAAAACAGAGAGCCATTGTTGATTCATTTGTATACATACCCTATAAAAATATTTTTTAGAAAGAATAGAAATATTTAACTTAACATCAAAGCCATACAAATGGCTTTGATGCTGAGTTACTTATTTTTAGTATTTTCCCACTATCGAAAAAAACAGCTATAGTTCATTTAATTACATAAGAAACGAAGCTACCATTTGAATCATTTATATACTATTATCCTATTGAAGTTTATTTCCTCAAATAATATTATCTACAATTATTTTTTCGTAATTTAATATTCCATTTATAAACAAAAAAATAGTTATAGAGCAGTAACTTATTTAAAAAGTACTTTATTTAACAATATGTATCCGGTACTCCTGAACTCATAATAAACGTTTATATAATATATAATATAAAAATATTTTTTTAAGCTTTGAAGCTATTTACACTTTTCAACTCATCTACTCTTTATAGACATCACGCCTAGTTTTATTCTTAATGTAAGTACACAGAAGTTTATTTAGATATAAAAAAGTAATATATTGGATAGACATGGGGAATAAACTATTTAACATAAAAGCTGTTATTTGAAGCATCAAAAAAGTCCATTGTAAAATATTAATTTAACTGTCAAAGGTCTGACACGATTTTTCAAAACAATATAAACTATAAATAAAAACCATGCAAAGCCAGATAGTAAGTACTAGTATATAAATATCAATTTTGAAATCTATATTTTAAGCATGTTCTTATTGTACAAAAAGATCAAAATTTCACATAAATACTAATGTAATTTATGAGTAAATGCCTAATACTCTGCACTTTCTTAATAAAACAGCAATTGATAAGAGCAATATCTTCCTTACCAATTACCTTTTGTAAATCATTAAAAAAAAGTTCATAAAATAAAATCCTGCATATGTTTTTCTAATAGTATGCTAATACTATTAACAAAACATACTATAATTAGAATCTCGACATATTTTTCTATATAAAATATCAGTTTATTAGAATATGATTTAAAACTTTCACATTGCACTTCAGTATTTAATCTAAGAAATATTGAATATTTAATGCAAAATACTCAAATATTTTGTCTATACCTAATCTTTAATTACTGTGAAATATAATATAAATGTATATTCTTAATTTTATAATAAAAAAATTAGAAAAATATTTTTGGAATCAATAATTTCATTCCAAAAGTCTACATTTTAGAAATTCATTGTATAGTTTATATAACAATAGAGTACGCTCGGGATAAGAATTCCGGTTTGTTATTGTGTGCGTGAACTGTGTGGCTCAAAACAATTTCGCTCAGAATATTTAATTTTTTTATTTTAAAACAAAATATATGTTTATTTCACATACAGACAATTTAAAATATATTATATAATCGAATAAACCAGACATTGATGTCATTAATTAAATATTTGCAAAATTCAAAATCTTTCACTAGTCAAAAAAATAGCTATTCTTCAAAAGCAAAAAAAAAATAAAATGGGGAAAGAAATTATTCGCAGATTGTTTAATGACTCGACGACTTTATTAAATCATTAGAATCTATTGAATAAATTAAAAAATTATCATTGGCGCAACGATAAGAATAATAACTTTTTTAAGCCTTACAGAGAATAGTGTAAAAAACCAACAACGTACGGATTAATGGTAAAATAATTAAAATATTTTATTCCACGGGTAAGAGAACAAATAACTTACAGTGTATATTTGAAGCCTTGATATTAATTAACCCAGATATGCCCAAGAAATTTTGTTCCCTTAAAAGTGAATTTATAAATAAAAAACAGTGGCACGAGTTTACTGATCTACCCGTGGGACAGTGGGCATATCTGGGTTAAACCAATATCAACACAAATTTATTTAAAATAAATCACTAGAGAAGATCGAAATTTTGTGCCACACTGCACTTTAATGACGAATACCATCGTTGACGAATCAGCGACTGTCCTTAAAAGAGAAAGCGAGACAACGAAGTACACGCTACATCGCTTCTCCCTCTCATATACATGTACACTCACACAATAACAAACTGGCATCCTTATCCCGAGCGTACTCTACAAACATATTTAATGATACACGAATTCTTAAACCACGGCATTTAAATATGATCTTAGACAAAAAAAAGGTTTTTTGAGACAATTAAAAAAATTAAATACAATAAAATAACAGTAGTTCTGGTTTAATAAATTAAAAAAATATATTATTGATAAATTTAATAGCTTGAATAGCGTAGACTAAAGGGTCTAGACTGGTTTCTCAGAGGCTACAAGTTAGAGCTACGGCAGCAGACTATAATATTTGCAAAAAAAATGCACTGTTATTAAAACCTTAGCTGCAAAGTTTTCTTAATTATTTAGATGGCACTGATTTTTAGGCCAAAAGTTTGCTGGTTTATACCTAATTGTAAGTACTCATTACGTTCGATTGATGTATCTAGTTGATACTGATTTACTCAATTGTAATGCATTAGGCTTACACCTAGTAATTTAAAAAAAATCACTCGATAATGAGAAAGCAGGGCTGCAAAAGGACAACGAATACTAATAAATATGAATTGCAGATAGCTAAGCACATTTATGTTTACTTAAAACAAACTGCCATTGGCCACTAGAGCAGATTATGAAAGACCGTTTGTGATGAAATTCCGAATATACGCGGTCAATGTGATGATTATATTTTAATTATTTCTGGGTTATGCCACGTACCCTAACAACTTAAGCTGTTAAAATGTATCTCACGGTGGTATCCCATTTTAACAAAGAACCCCATGTTTTTTGATTACGGTTGCCACGTGCGAAATATTTCAATTTCTACACAGCTTTGCTTTAAAAAACATATGTTATGGTCGTCAAATGATACGGATTTCATGATTTGCGAGATACTCTAACCAACTAACAATCTAAGAAGTCCTCTATACAATAAAAATATGCCGTAAAATAATACTCATATATTTTTGATATGCTGTAATAACAAGAAAATTAGTATATTTAAAGATCTACAAGCATAGAGACGTATGATAAACGCAATCCAAGTCACAATAAAGGATTGAAAAAGTTAACTTAAATTATAAAAGTTTTTGAACTCTACCATCAGCCTATCAATGTACATGTGCCAAACATGTTTTGTATCATACCTTGGTACGAGTAGTCTCTTTGGCGTCGAACTTGTTGTATCAGCAGTGCGAATTTTCGACATTCGAACAGAACAAATTGAGTTAATGACCCAATATCGGCATGTCTCATCAAAGCCGGCAAAAGTTTACGTTGCGGAAATTGTTTCGTTTCATCACGCACCATAGTTTTCTAATCGATTGCCGGGGGAAGATTCTTGCCAACTTTGGCCACTATAAATTTTATCGCTCGGCAATAAGCGGCAATCAATTTAATAAATCTTGCACGCGCTTGAATGAGATAAAAAACTGCCGTTTTCGTATAAAATTTGTGAATGAAAATGTTTCCCAGTGACATATGACAAACATAGCAGAGAATACACATTTATGTCAGCACATTTAGACACACACAGCGAGTAATAAGTTTCATTATCATTTTATATAAGCGTTACTCATCAGCTTCGAAAATTTGACACAGCAAAGCTGAATAGAGAAAAGATTGACACGAAATAAACATATAGCCTTTGCCTTTATATTTAACAAGCTTTTAGTTATGTCGTAGTTTTCAGTGAAGTATTTAGGATCAAAATATAACATCTTTAGCTTAAAATATGATTCAATATCAATCCCGTAATGATATACAACTGTATTTAATTTTGATGGAGCAAAATTCCTCAACGTTGATTTTATTTGAAATTATAGTGATGGAGACAAACAAAACGAATCACACTACATATGGTATTTCCAAAGCTTTTCTACAAAGGTCCAAGAATGTGACCTTGTGTACGCCCTTAAAAAAATCTAACCGATCCGTCGCGATTTCCCTTTTACATTCCCGCGGCCGATAGCGTTGCGACAGGGCGGCTGATGACAGTTTTTTGCCGACGTTTACGGAATTCCGTAGATTTGGGCGCTGTTAGCGCCCCCACACATTGTTTCGCGCTCGTCACGTACACGTCCACGTGCCGGCCGAATATTCAACCGCCGCCCAATAAAACGGCGCGGCACGTGTTAATTGGGGGATTTCGCGCGTCAGCACGTCGGCGAAATCTGTCAGGGCGGGCGCTTTCGCCGCCCACCGACACACGGCAGGCAAACACCACTTCATTGTCGGCAACTGACGTTTTTGTCGCGCGCCCACGCGCCCGTGCAAACTTAACCGAATTAACATACCGTCCAATAGCCATACTTCCCAAAGATACCGTAAGCTTATCTTCTTAACCGACCCAAAGATATAGATCCTATTGAAGTTTGCATATCATTACATGTTTGCAAGGTTTCCACACAAGCAAATTTTCTTTAGCAACTCACGAAGTGCCCTCGTTTTACAATGCAATTGCCCCTTTACTAGACTAAAAATTTCATTATTCGTGTTGGAGAATGAGAGAAATACGGATAAAGGTAGATAATAAAATCCATCGCGCGTGCTCAGTGTGAGCCGGTGCATTATCGAGGTGAAGCCGCGTGTATGTTTTTTTTATGTTGCAAAGTTCATCTTGCAATGGATTTTGGCATTCTATATTTCAACTGACGTAATGTTATACCCCAAAACACGGGTATCGTATTTGAGCTTCTTAAGTATCCCTTAACACAGTTGAACAAATTATTTCAAATAAGTCATGAATTGATACATTTGAATGTGTTGCCATAAAAAATAAATTAATTAGAATCTTAAGTGGCTTGATATGGTTTAAGTAACCAAATAATATATAATTATGAAATAAACGACCATTGAACTCAAAAAATCAAAAAACCATCGTTGCATATCTAACACAAATATTCAGGCGCAATGAATCTATATCAGCTATAAAAATATAATAAGATATTTTAAAGTAAAGACAACTATTTCAATATTAAAAAATCACATATTTCCCCTAATTTCACACACAATAATTCAGCCCTGATCTCGCTACAAGTGGAGCTCACGCCAAATAAACACCAAATAAGCCTAGTATATTCTTAGAACCTTAAGTCAATGCTATTCAAGTTTGTAAAAAAACAACTATAATTGGTAAATTAAATCTAGCCAAGATCACACATGGAATATTCATGAATCTATATGAAAGTTTTATATTTTATTATGGCCAAAATAATTACTGTTATATGGTATTTCTTCATTTTTTTAATTTATTTTAACGTGTTTATACCGTACAGCTAGAGTTTATTTATTCCTTAACATTATTTTTTTATATTTGTGTAACACTAAATGTATATCATTAAAAATATATTTTTACTGAAATTTTAATGAAAACTTATCAAAATACATTTTTACTATCAGTAAAAATATAATTTATTTAAAAGCTAACAGTGACATTATATGCTGTTTTAAACTATTATTCACATGCGTGAAATGATGTGTAAAAAAAGCAGTTATGAACACGATATGTTAAATTTTGTACTACCAACAAATTTATTTGCAAAAAATAATAGTGCGACGTGGATCATCTGCCCAGTGAATAAATACAGTTTCACTGATATTTATGAGTGAAAATAATATTTAAAATTTTAATACAGTTGAACTACCCTATTTAGTGAAATTAAATATATAATTGTAAAAATACAACATCATTGAAAATAATGACTCACTGTATTATGCTGTTAAAACGCAAACCTAATCTTCAAAATATTTTTTAAATTTAAATTATTATAAATGATTTATGTAGAAAATATTACCAATAAATAAAACATTGCAAAAAATATTTTACGTTAATTTAAAAAAAAATAATAAAAATCTCTCTATTGCTATAAAAAATTTCATTATTAATTCCGAATAATATAAAATAAATTTAATAATAGAAAAGTGTTAAAATAAGACAAGCTTGTACATAAAAGTTCCAAAATAAATCAAAGCAATAAAATGTTGAAAAACATTGTTTTTTTTTATATTATTTACTATAAATGCAATATAAAATAATAACAAACAAATAACAATCTCAGGTGTTAATCTCAATCTCAAATTAACAAATTTGTATAAATTAACTCACTGCTCAAAGAGTTAAATAGCATCCATTCCAAATATTGCTCAGTTGCACTCCATTTTCGCGATGAAAATATACTATAACCACCTGATAATATCACGCATCGCCTTTTTGGCTAAAATTTTATAGAAAACGCTTCTCCCCAAAACTAAGTCACTGTCCATCAAGTTATGCTTGTGTATAAAGTTAATGGTAATAAAGAATAAATACGGTAATGCAAGAAATATACTTGTAGAATAAAAAAATCTGTAAATGAATAGATTGCAGTAGTAAAGAACTTTGATAATCTTACAAGTATGATATACATACTTACCAGATTTTCCCCTGGGGATACAACATCAAAAGGAGCAAAGCCTTTATTTATTTCTCTCTATAATTTCATACACTTTGCAATGGATTCGAAGTGAAAAAATATTAAATTTATGTGTCATTTTTTTTAATAAATAACGCAAGAAAAATATTTAAGATTTTCATTTGTATCGCTCTCGAGAAAATACATAAACATAAACATTCGTATGGTAACAACATAAAAGTAAAATTTGGAAAACATTCGTCGTAACAACGTAACGTCAGACTTTATGGCAATTTCCTCTTCGCGAACAAACTTTTGCGATACTCCTCTCGCTTATAAACAATGCGAGTATATTCAAGCACAAAAAAATAAAACCCAACAACTTCAAAGCGTCAAGAGTGCACGTCGAACGCGAATAAATAACCGATAAACGGCACAGAGGAAAAAAAACTTTGTATAAAAATTTATCAAGCATTTTTTGACAGATTGTGATTGCCAAACTTTTGCGAGGGAACCCAATACAAACGACGTCTGGGAGGTGGATAGATTTATGTATAATTTTTCAGTTTTACCCCCCTCGGACTAATTCAGTCCGAAAACTCATTAATCAGGCTTTGTGTGTACGTATTTGTCAAGATCTGTATGCTAATCTTCTACTATCTCAATGTATTATATGAGTATAAAGTTGAAATAATTTATACAATGTGTTTACATAGCTATTGTGATTCTAACACAGATAAAACTTGGTGGACATTACTTTATAATGTAGGTATAAGAAATGAAAGTGTCCTCCAAAACTTTAAAAGCGACACTTGACTCTCATTCTTAAAATAAAGTTGACCTTTGGGGTTTTCAAAGTGTCACAAAACTTTTATTGACATCGAAAATCAATTTACTCGTTAAGAAAAGATTTGTTATTTTAATATAATTCGGCGGATATATTGTTCATTAATAATGATAGTCGAACATGTATATTAAACCAATAAATTAAAAAAACACCTATTCATGGGAAAAATTGACGATTCCTGATTTGCGATTTTATACATTTTTCTATGCACAAAAATTTTAAGAACTAACTTATTTTTTTTTTAATGTCATTTTAAAATCTATAAATACAATAAAAAGTAAGAAGATATTTATTTGTATCGTCCTTATCTTCTGTCCTGCACTTATTTATATAAAATGCTATAGAAAATAAATAATGCAGACTATGTTCAATGAACTTTATTTTATAAAAGTTGTGAAATAATTAAATAAAATAAGTCTTTAAATGTTCATACATTTTCCAACAATATACGTTTTAGGTTTAATATATTTTACGGTCATTCATTTTACATTACAAAATACATATGATATAACGTAATAAATTGTTACCATTATAGTTTTTTAAAGTTACTGTCAATTTAAATAATAAATTTATTTCAAGTTTTGAGGCCGAAAGGATGTTACTTTGCAGCAAAATAGATATAAAATAGCCACTATCAGGCGGTGAAGATGAAATAGTAGATATTGGAAGTCATAGAGTATTTGCTGGCATGTCGAGTTGTATTATTGTCGGCTGTGATATCGGTGGAGCAGATGGATCTACTAATATTTTTTCAATGCTTTAAAACAGAAACAGTCTAGATGGCCACACAAAGGGTAAAATAACAAAGATAATGTGTGCAGGATAGAATGTATTGTATAGCGCGCGTTATTATTCATAAATAATAGTTTTTGCGGTACTTATAGCAGATGTATAATTTTATAAGCAAGTCGATGCATTTTTTTTTAATAAATCAAATATTTATTGATGATTGAATCACTTTCAACCCACTTTTTGGGAGGGATAATCAAGCACGATAAGATTTTTTAATATAAATCGTTAGCTTAATAAATATTAATGAATGTATCCCGGATACTTCGTTATTTCTAAGCACCAAGGATAACTACATGAAGTTATGAGCCACGCTAGATACATTAAGCTTTCGCCCTTAGCCGGTCACCCCCATCGAAGACTCTGCTTCATTTAAGATATCTTCTGAAAAAGGCGCTGTGCGTTTTAATAATAGTTTTTTTTAATAATATTATAATAATTAAAAATTTTACTAATTTATGCTCAGTTATACAATGCCTTAAATGGCGTCTGTTTCATTGACGCTCACAATCTTAAAAGTATTAATGATAAAATTTAATTAAAATAAACTATTACAGCCAAACCTACTTAGGGACATATTTTATGAATAATCATTTTATTGGCTAAATTCAATTAGCATATTATTACACCTTATGTTATTTAAATATGCAAAACAGCACTTACAGTTCAGTTATTGATTAGTTTGTTAATATTAACTTCCATCGATCGCCTTCAAAGTTTACTAATGACAATATTCCATGATTGGAGGGGAAGTTCAATCTCGTCCCAGATACACACAATTTACTCAGAGCCCGGGGTGCATAATAAATATTTTTCATATTTGCAACGCGGAAGTGCGTCATTAACGGGCGAGAGTCTGGCGCTCGTTACCAAAGTCGTCGCTAAACTCAGAACGTTTATCCCGAAGGAATAACAACACACTCCCGGGCGAAGTTTTCTCGAGGCCGGAAAAGTACGCGGTCGGAAAATTTTCCACGATAGACGGATAAACAATCAACGAGTGAAAGTCTATCGATGTCTGTACTACGTAACCGTTAAATCGATGTCACGGACGCGAAAGGGTTACGCCATCCGTCTCTCTCGATACAATGGAGCTGTTTTTTTTTTATTGCTATTTCCACTAAGTAATTATCAGAGCGTGCTGACCGCGATATCTAGACAGAGGCAGGGAAAATCCCGTGAAAATCGAATCGCTTGGGCAATAAATGCATACTTGTCAACGTAATGTATGAACTGATATAATTCACGTGAGAAATTGTGACAGGTATGACAGGTAAGCTACTGAGTTGTAATTAATTAATGTATTGTGCGAGCAACGTGCTGATTTAATAATAGATAAATAAAAAAATAGTTTTGTTGCAAATCATCCATATTCATATGTGAGTTTCGGATAAATTATAAAAATCTCATCTAATATTGTTGATCGGATTTATTTATAACATTTTTTTTTATAACCTTGATCTTCCACACAACATAAACAATGAAAAATAGTGACTTTCATTATTAAACTAAAACAGCAGATTGATTATAATGATCGCATTTAAAAATAAATTTGTATTTAATAATTATTAAGATATGATTATGTGAGTATATCTTCCCCCGATGTTCTAAATATTAATTTGCTTTATTTGTATTACGTAAATATTGTTAATTGTTTGGAAAAATCAAATCAAATATCCCGTGTTTGTATTTACATTTGTCCAAGTACAACAACGACGGTTTGTTTGCGGTTTTGTTTCAGGCGTTTTCCAAGGAAATATGATAATATCAAAAAAACAATAATAAACATGCTACGTAATTAACGGTCGTGAAATATAATAGGAGAATAGTTTTCTTTTAACGTCTTTTCACTCCCTTATTCGGTCTCGGACACAGTTTCATATTATATATTACTAATAAATTGTATTTTCTCCGGGACGCGTAGAGTAAGTTTTATTCATATTTTATTATGTTACCGAGCAAAAGCAATTAAATTAAGTGCTTTTAGTGAGAGGCTTATGGATTTCGAATGCAATTAACGCTGAGACGATGGTTAAGTTAAGTTTATATGTATGTTTGTTAATAAATGCGTTATGAAAATTTAATACACTTGTCTTGTGTAATATACTTAAGGTGTACTTCGTTATACACAGAATAATGCGATAAAAACTTTCAGAGATAAATTCCGCTCTGATTAAATATTAAAAAGCGGTAGCATTGTCGCAAGAATAGTTATTAGAATCATTATAAAATGTTTTTAATTAAATTTTATTAGGTTATCTTAAACTATATATCATACTTTTTAAGTACTATGTATATAGATCTTGAACTATGTCGAATGTTGATCATTTTTATGTAATGAATGGATTTCTGAATTTTTTTAAATATATAATTATATATAAAATTAATTCTAATGCCTTTAATTTTAACACAAAAAGTATATTTATACATACAAACTCGTGAGCTAGGCAGTACAAGGGTGCAAGCATGTCTTAATTAACAAAATGGATGTTGAAGGAAAGAGAAAACGCGTTCGAGGAAGCGATAAGAAGATCTGGACAAACTCAAGTCGAAAAAAATAAGATATAAAACCCAAGACCACGAGTTATTTATATTGATTATTCTTAACGTAATGACCTGACAATGTTACTGGAGTGTGTTATTACTCAATATGGATTAAAAAATATTACTTATACATATATGTATGTATAATCACATACACCTAATACATTTACGTACACACTTGGTAACAAAATCGATAACAACAGAAACATGTGGCAAATGGGACTTGAATTATTTATAAATCAACAATAATTGGTAAGAATAAAAACGTTAAAAGTATTAGCAATTTATATTAATTTAAACCTCAATGTGTTTAATTTTATATAAAGATATTGTTGATTTGTTTTTTAATAAATTTGACCAAATTCATTTATGCTCTTGGTTTGATTAAATTTTTCAAATCATTTTTATCTTATCCTGTATTATAAATTTATTATGATTATAGATAGATTATATTTACGGATTTTTTGATATGAATCCTAAATTAATAATAATGCTAATATATTAGAAAATTAGTTTTATGTGGTATATTTTTAAATATATATACTATATATACAATACACTTTTATATTCTAATTTTTAAAAAATGCTTTAAAAGACAATTTTTGAAGAACACTGTCATTTTTAAATCAGAAAATATTATAGAAATATTTCGTGAAATTAAGCTATCCCATTAATCATTTTATCGGTGACTACGATAAAAACAACCTTAAATTAAAATACAAGCACTTATTGCTTCAGAGAAAAAAGACAACATATCAATAGTTTAAGATCTTTGAGCAAATATAATATCAAATTATCATCTAATTTATTATTATTTTATTATTTTTTATTCTAAAATCATTACCACCTTTGTTTTATTTTATATTCTTATTTTTATCAAACTGGAGCAAATAACAAATAGTAAACATGATAATTATTACAAACCAATAACATCTAAAGAAATTAAATATGATATAATATTGTATATAGATTAATTTTGCAGAAAGTAAACCAGATTGCATTTTTTTCAACTATAAAGATTGTCAATGAATTATTGAAGTATTTTTCATTATCAATTTTATATTACAATCCCGTTTCTAACATGTAAATGTAGTGTTATGAAATAATATTAATAGAAAAACTTGCCATATCTATGAATTGGGAAAAAGTTTTTAATAAATTTACAGCTCTCAACTTGACCACAAAAATATAAAATAAATTTAAAAAAAATATAGGTGAACATATCATACATACATTCATTTTTTGTAATTAGCTAAAATATATAAAATAAAATCTAAATTTGGAACGAAGATGCCGATAAAATAGCAATTAAATGATAATTATTAGATCAATATTTCAAAGTTATATACCTATTCTAAAAAATAACAGAAACACTCAAATATGAAGAAATAAGATAAATATGCCGTGAATAACAAAAAATCTAAATTAGACGGTGAGTTGTCAGTTAAAAAACTAAAAAAATAATGAAGTAATGACTAAGAAAGTATTCAACAAAAACAAAATGAGAAAATTCGCTAGAAAAAATACACAAAATAATATGAAATAAAATTAAAAAAATAGTGATTACTAAACCAATAAAAAGATTGAAGAAATATAAATATAGAAAATATTTTTAAGTCAAATTCTATTTCTAGATTTCAACGGGGCTTTTTTTAAAAGTTCATATGTATTACATATGTTTATAGATTTTTTGTAATTTAAAATGAGTTGAAAGCATTTTTTTATTTGAAAGCTAAAAATATTCTATATATAGATAAAAACTTAAAAATAAATTTTGATATAAACTGGAGAAACAAAAAGACCTAAGTTTCCTCATTATGTTTTCTTTTATATAAATGATGTTATGGATGTATTATACTAGAAATTGTAAATGACACATTTGGTAGGAGCTTAATTTTATTTTTTAATAAAATTTTCTGTTGTAACCTGACAGGCGTAAAGCCCAATGTGTTACAACAAGATAAATCTGTACCGATTGAAAAACTCAATCAGATATAATGAATACCTACAAGTAAGTTTTAACCACCATACCAAAAGTCTGAGAATCGGTGACAACTATATTATTAATTATAAATTATTATGTGTATTAAAATATATAATCAATAGATTTCATTTTCCAACTTGAGCCTGGAATTTTATAAATTAAAATTCGAATCTGCTGCCGCTGGGGCTCGAACTCAAAACCTCAACGTTACTAGTCTGAGACATTGCGGACTGCACTAATCTAACAATAACCTTATTATTAAATAGAAAAAAAAAAAATTAAAAAAGTGTAAACGTTATAATTCAAGAGTGCCTAATATTATATCTTTAGTTATTAAAAATATGTATATATTGATAAAATTTGAAATTTTAAAAATCCCTCTTAATTTAAATATTAGATATAAATAATAATAATGTAGGAATTTAGATAATTAAATATATGTACATAGAAATATATACATAATAGCATTATTGGGCAAAATTTAATTTTTTTGTAGAACCACATTTTCTTAAACAATAAAAGACATGAAAAAATAAATACAATGCACTAAATATAAACAAAATATGTAAGTAAATAAAATTGCCCATTGAAATGTTTATGGGTAAAGGTACAAAGATTATAAATTTATTTAAAATAAAATTTATTATATTAAAAAAAAACAGAATATAAAAAAAATTAAAAACGGTGATTAAATCTACATTGAATTTGCATAACTTGAAATAAGAATAAGTTGACAGCAAAAAATCTGTGAACAAAAGCACTAGAATTTTTTGTAGAAACGTATCGGAATAAATATATATTAATTTTCTAAAAAATATCAAAAAATAATAAATTTGTTTCTCTTAAAATTTACATCTACATAAAACATAGATTTTAATTGAATTCGATATATATGTATAAAATAAATTTAATGATTCTGTAAATAATATTTTTAATCAAAGTAAAGAAACTATATACTACATATACATATGTATGTATATTCATATATTTCTAATTAGTATACCCTACAATTTAATACATTGTATTTTATGCTTCAATAATTACAAGGTAAATAATAAAATTTGATTATTTAAAAACCTTAAATAAATAAACTTCACAAGACGCCAATTTTAATGGTATACATAAGCATAAAATACTTATTAAGTAACTTTTTCTACTTATAAGATTTATAATTTAAACGTTTATAAATCTATGTTACTTGAATTTGCTATTTGCAAATTGCTTAACAAATAATCTAATTAACCATTCATATATAAAATTTGCCTAAGCATGTCGTTTATGAATTATATCCAAAATAAATGCATTAAATTTATGTATCCTGTTTCAAATCATTAATAATAAAATATCTACTGAATTAAAATACTTAATAAAGTAAACATTTCTTAACTATCTATTCATTGAATTCTGCTACATATTTTTATATCGCGCGGTAATAGTACTTAATGAATAATTAAAGGTTATGACATATTCAAATTTTCTGGATCAATGTAACATTCTTTAGATCAATGCCAAATCAAATTAATCTATGCAACAGATTGACACGATAATGACTTAAAGTAGGCGATCCAGTATGTGTCGCCATAGTGTTTTTTTTTTCAGTACCTCGTAATAGGGACATTCGAATATGTAGTAGCACATACAAAAACTGGACACCAAAAATTGCCCAATAATGACAGATTCGGTGGTAGGGTAGTTAACAACCAGTATATAAGCTGCAGAGATCAACTCAAAAGACACAGTTTATCTCAAACGCAACCAACAGCAAAGAAATGGCGTTCAAAGTATGTTCAGTGATCCAAAGTGTTTTTAATTGTGATTATATATTAATTTGTATTGTGATATATTCCAGTTCTTCCTCGTATCCTGCTTCGTGGCTGTGGCTTCAGCTGCAGTTATCGCTCCAGTGGACCATTACGCCCCAGTTGTCCAGAAATACGCCGTACCAGTCGAACAATACGCCCCAGCCGAATACAACTTCGAATACTCGGTCCATGATGAGACTACCGGAGACATCAAGAGTCAGAAGGAAGAACGTCACGGAGACAATGTCGTCGGATCTTACTCCCTCATCGAAGCTGATGGTTCTCGCCGTATTGTAGAATACACCGCCGATGAACATAATGGATTCAACGCCGTAGTGCACAACGAGCCAGCCCAACACGCAGCCTACAAACCAGTGATCAAGGTCGCGACACCAATCATTGCCAAGATCGCCACTCCAGTGATCGCTAAAATCGCCGCTCCAATAGCCTACCACGGATATGCCGCCCCTGCCCAAAACTACTACCACTAAACAGACCGATGACACCCTTAGGTTATTATTTTTTTTATTAAGTAATTTATTTTAAATAAATAGCATTAAAAATATATTACCTTTTCAATATTTTAAAATAAGACATATGACTACTCTTAACCTAACAAATCTTGTCATTAATTTTAATTATGTAATACCATGTTGACAGTGTAAAAAATGGTTAAATTCAGAGCCTAAAAAATATATAAACACACCATATAAATCAAAAAACAAGAATACATATAAGCCGGGTAGGAATATTAATAATAATAATAAATAATAAAATCAGATATTAGGCAAAAATATTCTTTATAATATAATTAGATACAAATTTAATTATTATAGTACTTTGAATATCAATAATTTAAATTTTTCTTACTATATATAATTTTTATAGAGCTCAAATCACACCTATAACTCAACGCAATATATAGTATGATATTTATACATCAGGGGTGGCCAAACTTTAAGGCACCTCAGGTGACTAACTAAAATTATTGATGGAGGAACTTAGTACATAAAACTGGTATATTTTGAACAATAAACTGTTATCAGCTTTTCCAGCTTTTAATCAATCTCAATATCACACTAATCTGACACTAACACCCTAGAAATCTTATAGAAAACTGTCTAAAACTATACATAACATAACCAATTACACAAAATAAATAGTATATTGTAAAGTTTAAAATAAATAATATCCCTTTCATTTTATTGATAATTTTAGGCTTTCATAATTGTTCTTGAACAATTTTTATTTATATTTTAATGCTAGTTTCATTGTATTAAATATGTAGTTTTAAAGTTACTATTTTTTTCAAATTAGCTATAAAACAATATGAGGTATGATTAAAAAATACCGACACTATTTGATATCATTTTCGACTAAGCATATATTTTTTCTCACATTGGCTGTACTGTCTATATACAATAATTTGTCATCTATATTGAAAGCGTGGTTTGTGCTTAACAAACAAGTATTGACGACGCATTCTGTTACGCTCGGCTATTTTTTTGTTTTGAAATTAAGGAACATAGAATATGTTTTCATTTTTTGGGTAAAAAAGTTCAATAAGCTAGTGCAAATAAAGAAGAAGGTTAGGATGCTATGTCGAATCAAAGGATTTAATAATAATACAAACGTTACAAGAAGGCCGCAAAGATGTCAAATATGACAAAGGTAAATCAAAACACATCAAGTACATCGTGCTTGAAAAATAAAATTAGTAAATATCGGTATTTTGTACCATTTTAAGAATGAAACGAGTAGTAAACATTGTCTCAAAACTGTCGCATTTGTAACAAAAAGAGTCACATAACAGGCGACGAATCAAACTTATGATATTAAAACAAAGTTTTTGCCTGAAGAACCCAAAAAAACATGTTAAATATGTTTTTTAACCACCTTGTTGTAATTTAACCCACGTGTTTTCTTAAACTTAAACATAGATTCTTTTTCACAAAATTTACTTGAATATAGGACAAAGGTAGATAGAATAAAGCTTTTAAGAACTGAAAATATCCAAACACGTGTAACGTTACTTCCAATAATTTAGCTTACGTAAGGTTGCAAGCAAAAAATAGTAATTTTTGATAAAAATATACTATATATATATAAATATTTGCATACGTATATTTTATTTTTAATAACATTTATTGTGCTTATTGCTAGATTTAATTTTTTTATGTATTCAAATTAGTTTAAAAATATGTATTTTAATAACTTTGCACCGAACTGGCTCCTAAATATTTGCCCCTTGGCCTATAAAGCTTGAGGATCCCTGATTTAGAGAATGATCTCGCGAATATATGTTATGCACCTCTATCGTTTTAACAAAATAATTAATTGAATATTGCGCATAAAATTTTTAGAAATATGGTCACTATGTTGTAAATTACTAAAACTACATATTATTCAGTGTTATAGTATTTGCTTGTTTTAAGCTAAGCAACAGATGATAAAACTAAAAATGGCGCTGTTAATATTTGCTTAATAGCGATTTTAACCTATTACCAATCAAAAATTAAGACGCAAACGTGCGTCTTAAGTCCCGCGAACGGTGCCCGTGGACCTAGCAGCCGTTAAGAAGTATGGCCACATTCTTACAATCCCTATCCAACTTACACGGTGGGTATACGGCTATCATGTACGGCATGTACGTTTTAGTTTAATACCTTGTTGAAGGCAAAATTTTTAATAAAAAAATCAAGCATATAGAAAAATAAATATGCAAATAAATTTACATATACATACTTTAAATTATATTGTAGCGAGAACACACAGATAACCACTTTCAAATGGATCATTTTCTCAAACACACAACTCGTGTTAATGACTGGCCAAAAACGATCATTATTAACAATGGAGACAAACATAGTAGCGTACAAGATTTGGGGGACCACACAAAACAAGAGTTCTCAGTAAATATTCTCCGTCATTAAGAAAATTTTTTTGTGGCGAAACGGTCACGGATATCATAAATTACTACATCCGTGACATTTCTGAAAATGCAATATGGCAAATTGGCGAGCGAGCGTCGCTTTCTAAAGGCGTAGACTTATTTTTCCGTTCTGCGAAGTGACTGCAGCGATTGGCTGGAAGGTCGCTGCACATTGGCTAATTGGCCAGCAAGCCTTATAGCCCTGGATATATAAGCAAGGACTCCGGTAAAGGGAGTCAGACATTCGGAGAGTGAGACAGTGACCCAGTGAGGAGACACGAAGTCAGAGTCACCAGCAGCCACTCGTAGAGACCAGCAGATGCGCTCCTACCGACAGAAGCGAAGAAACTCCCAAACGAACAACCCCGCAAGAGGAACTGCTTCCTGACACTCGCTGTAGACAGTCACAAGAACACACACACATGTAAATATTGCAATAACAAATCTTGCTAGATTCCACATTGAGTCTCATTGACCAAGAGGTCAATCATAACTCCCTAAAATATTATATTTGTTAAAACTTTTTATTATATCATTACTGACTCACGATTAATTTGAAACTTTTATTATCAAGTGGCATATTTATATGGACGTCTGAGAAGAAATTCGAAAATTCTTGAAATAAAGGCCGCCCTAATGAATACTTAAGGCCGCACAAACATAACATAATAAAATAGGTAATACTCCTAGTCGGGCAAACAAAGTTAACCGCACCGGTGTGCGTCACGCACAAGCTCGGGGTTTAATCCGCGCGAAACCACCAAACCATAAAGACGAACACGCATAAGCCAATGTGCAATGTCATTTAACTTGGCGGAGCACGCGTCTGGAATATGTAACTGGCATAAAACATACTGGGCTGATGTTAGTGTATAATAATAATGAGCTCGTACTAATTCCGGGACCGGTTTCGAAACCCGGTCAGGAAGGCGCACGAGATAAGATGGGAATATTTATGGGCCTCTCGGGGACCGCGATTCGTTGTGTTGTGTTTTTGCCTCTAATCGTCTCTATGTTATTGTTGCCGAGAGTAAAAATTTGTCAAACTTTTCCAAAAGCGAGCCATTAGCATAATAACGAGTGAGAACGGTTAATAAGGGACGGCCCAGGGAATGTTTTACATAAACATTATTACGCCGGCTCCGAGTAATTTCGAGTTTTGCAAATAAAAAACTGCTTCTTTATTTGCGACAAATTAACGTAAAGTTTTTAAAAAAATACAAGTGTCTGTGTATGGTTTTAGTAATATGTAAGTTGCATAAGAAATTAACTAATATATTCAAAAACAAGTTATGATTGTATAATCTTACATATCATTAAAATTATAAGAATTTTAATTAAAATAAAATACAGATATTTACGTATAAAAAAACACTAATCTTTATCAATATATTCAAACTCTTCTTTGATATTTTTATAATACAATTTGTTCTAAGAATAATTCGAAAAATAGTCTGATTTCTTGAGAAAAATATATATCGGGCAGATACACTAGTAGTGGGTGTATCAGAATTATAACAATGAAGCTTTTCCTCCACTTAACACGTCCAATCCCTTTCTTGCTTTCCAGCAGTTGTTAGCTATTTTCGCCATTGTTAGTTCGACGTACTTCTACTACTACTCCATTTGTCCAGCAAATAACATTTTCGTATAATTCCTTTTCTATTCATGCAACGAACGGGTAGAGTCAAAAAGCCCAAAAGAGAGTTATACTACATAGAAGTTTATTATGTAATATGTGCGTGTAGAACTGAGTTTACTTTGGTGCTATATACGAAATGCCTCAAAAGTATATATAATCTTTTAAGATGTTTAACCACCGAGGTTATGAAATTATGTATACACACTAAATTTATAATAAAATTAAGTTTTTATCATAAATATCTGTACTTACAATATAACTCTTTTAATCTAATAAATCAAATTAAATTGAAATTTTAAATCTTAGAAAAAATGTCAGTAAAAAATTAACAATTACTTATGTAAACCACAACGAACTGGTCCGCTTAAAAACTTGAAATACAATACTTTTAATTGTCAACAATTTAAAATCTTTTTTACCACAATGAATTGCAGTAATATACAGGTTGTTTTTAGAAAGTAAATAGGGATTAAGCCACAATACTACAAATAAACTATTTACAACCTATACGTCAACTCGCCTTCAATAAATAGTATGATTAAAGTATTAAATGTGTCTTGAAAATAAATTAATGTGTGATTTTTACTTAAAAGTTATTTATTGATATCTCAAAAGAGTGTGACTTTATTGCATTTTATACACGTCAGTAAAAATATATACAAAAATAAGATTTTCATTAAGTCATAAAAAATTTATGCTACTTTTTCACGATCATATTTTATTTCTAATAAATATTAATGAGTTTTTTTAATAACTTCCGCACTGAAAACAAAATGTTTGCGAATGTTAATCCACGACGTATTTTGGTTAAAGATTTAATGTTTTAATTTTTTATTAAAATTACCGGCAAATGATTAAATGGAATTTACATGATCTGCATTTACTGGCAAAAAGTATGTTAAACAGTTAATTGGCATCTTTCTAAAGCGTACAAGTCGTAATCACTATGATTCGGTAGTTCTTATATGCATTAAAGCTTGACCTCGACGCGTGTCAAGAGAAGTCGAAGAATCATTGAAATGAAATAGTGATCTGAGCCTCAAAGTATAGTCGATTCGATTTATTTAGTTTTTAGGTCCCGCCCGACGTATCCCCACCACCCAAGTTAGTAGGGATCAGAAAATTTAAATAATTCAGTGCTTTCATGCATTAAACTTTTCACACAGAGTCGCATATATCTAGCTGTAAAATTAATACAATATAAAATTGTACGTCAAAATATGTATGGATTTGGTTAATAAAGATTTTACTGTATCATATAAAAATTAGGAGAGCTGAATCGCCTCGGCGGCAAATCATAGAATCCATATTTAAGTGCGGATATGTACGGGCTTAAGAAGCTCCTTTGAAAATAATGACCTCGTGCTACGCCGATGGAACAAATTCACTATGAGACTGGATTTGCTCTCTTTGAATTAATAAATATTAGAGCTGCGGTAGTTCTTGGTTGCTATTAAGTGACAATACCATCTAATCCTATTTAAACGTCGCAATTTTCCTTTGCGGACATGACGAAAGAAACGAGCTTCACGTTAGGTTCAAAATCGAAGGCAAGGACCTCAATATCATGGATACGAAGGAAAATATTTGGAAGAGTAACGCTAGACGGATTCTTTCGCTTAGGTCACTAAAGATGGCTTCCAATTTTTTTTAAGTAAAGAACTTTTGCTTTGGGAACAAACTTTCGGGTTTTCTCGAGACGACTACAAGATGCTTACAGGACTATAATAGCAACACGTGCTTATACTATTGCACAAATCATAAGTGATTTAAAAATTGTTATACTATACAAAAAAATAACTTTGTAGCATAAACATGTTTTATTGTATATATTTATATATAAGTTCCTAACCAGCTATGATTATTTTTGACTTAAATGAGTAATGCTCAATTGAAACTCAAATAAGAACCAAAAGTAAATAGTTACGATATGATTATATCGCTTGACTAGCTTAATAATAAATAATTAATTAATATGAAACCGGATAATTTAATTCATTATGCGACAACATATCAATATGAAACAACATTTTTATCATTACTGATAATAAAAAAATAAGCATTGGACATTAAATAAAGACGAAAGCAAACACAATAAAAACTAAATAGTGTTGTTTGTCGATAAAAAATATGTTTTAAAGGCTGATAAATACACCCATACCTCGCTATACGGCCGCTCTTTATACGGCGTTTCGCTATAACGGCCCTCTTCAATTAAGGCACGTTTTCGATTTACGGCCTAAAATGTTTCGCTATAACGGAAAAAAACTATTTTTCGATGTCGATTTTAAAAAAAAATTAAAAATAGATTTAATTTGCATAATTTTAAAACGAAAGGTGAAAAAGCTAGCGCCGATGAGGCCGCATCTAAGGAATATCCCAACATTTTAAAGGGAATTATTGAAAGAGGTGCTTATAAGCCTGAACAAGTGCTTAACGTAGATGAAACAGGGCTTTATTGAAAGCGAATGCCTGATTGCACGTACATTTCAAAAACCGAAAAATCTGCGCCTGGTTATAAGGTGTCTAAAGAAGGATTAACTTTGCTACTTGGTGTAAATGCCGCGGGTGATTTTAAGCTAAAACCACTTTTAATATATTTGTCCGAAAATCCAAGGCCTCTTTAAGGACTAAATAAAAATCAATTACCCGTCATATGGAGATCCAACAAGAAAGCTTGGATGACTAAAGCTACTTTAGAGGATTGGTTCAAAAATCACTTTTGCACAGAAAAGAAAAAAATATATGCGAGACAATAACTTAAGCAACAAGGCTTTGCTCATTTTGGATAATGCACCAGGGCATCCTACTAATTTATCCGAACTATCTGAAGATGTCATGATTGAGTACCTTCCGAAAAATACAACAGCTCTGATCCAACCAATGGATCAGGGTGCAATAGCCACTTTTAAGGCATATTACCTACGCCGAACTTTCCGACAACTTATAAGGGAAACCGATGGTAAATCTTCAATTAAAACATTTTGGAAAAACTATAACATCAAGGATGCTGTTGACAGCATCAGTGAATCATGGAAGGAATTAAAATTAACAACAATGAACCATGTTTGGAAAAAATATGGCCAGAATGTGTAAAAAGTACTGGTGCAGAACTTAATTGCCTTCCTGAAATTAGGCAAAACATTTTGGATCTAGCACATGATCTCGGCTTTGAAGGTTTGAACGAACGTGATGTGCTTGATCTACTTGAAGCTGATTGGGAACCCTTTTCATATAAGGAACTCATTCAGTTGCAAGCAGAACCGGCATTTGATGAAGAGACATAGTCTGTTGTATTCAAGCAGCTAACATCAAAAAAATTGTCAAAAGCTTTTTCCTATTTCGAACAAGGAATAAACATCTTTCTTAAAAACGATCCTGACTTCGAACGTAGCGCTAAAGTTTCTCGAGGAATTAACTCAGCCATTAGCTGGTATTAATCACTGAAGAACGAAAGAGACAAAAAGGCAAGACAAACAACGTTGGACAATTTTTTTAAGCCAGGCCCATCCTTACCAGCGAAAAATGAGAACGACAGTGATCTGCAGATTACCATTTCTTCATCGTCTTCAGCTTTAAGCCATTTTAAAAAAAATTATGTATGTATTCATACACATATTTTATGTAACATGAAGTTGTTTCATTTTTGTTTATGGATTATTGTTGGTTTGTTATGTATGTATTTTTGATTTCAATGAAATAAAAAGTTAAAATGCATTTTAAATGATAAGCCATGTTACATATTTAACAAATTTGGAACCGATCCTATTGAATTTGTATGAATTTGTATTAGAATAATTGATTCGTTTTACGGCTTTTCGCTTTGCGGCCAAGTTTCATGGAACGTATCTAGGCCGTAAAGCGAGGTATGGGTGTATAAGTAAAATTTGAGAAACACTTTTTTTATTTAACACGGATTTGAATAGTGGTATTGAAAAGCTTAGATTAAACCAGCTCATAGTAAAGAGTCATGTGAATAGGAAATATTAAAGGAAAAGGTCACGACCCTCAGCACAGATGAAGAATTATGCATTGCGTACAATGCCATTCTGTTAAGTGGCATTTTAATATGCTAATGGATCTTTCATCCTCTTGAAAAATAATCCCCATTTTACGATTTCAAAACAAATTACAATAGCAATTAAGTTTCAATGAGAGCTTTCGGAGCAGCCAAGTATTCCCCACGCGATCTTCCACAAGTGCAATTGTTCCTTTCTATTTCCGGTTCGGCACCAAGAGAGAATCGATGCGAACGACCCAAATACCGGAAAGTCTTCGTCGTCCCGCGAATCGAGGCTGGTTAATCGAGCGTCCGGACAACTTTGACCATCAACAAGTGAACCCGTTCGTTCGGTTCAACCAAGACAATAAAACCGGGCGATGCGCTAATCCCGAAAACTCACATTGGGCCGTAAAACTGGCTTTTATCGCGGCATTAGCGTGGACCTACGGATAATTAAACACTTTGTGTGCAGGCCAAATGGTATGTGTAAGGTGTGCATTACTAGGTCATAACCGAGTGCGGTATAAGCTCATTAATCATACTAAACATGCACATTGCCATAATTAAATACATTAAACCGACGGAACAAATGTTATGAACTTACCAATAGATAGTAAATTACAATCATAATGTGTGAAGAATCAATGATTCACCAACCTGAAACAAATAATACAAAATTAGTTTCTAGCTGATTGCATTTTTTAAACAAGTTTTACAGTAGTATAATTTAATAATTTTTCAATAAAGTCTCGTTTTGTAATCGATTTAATTTTAATTTAATAAAATTCAACTAGCTGCGGATTTTTATAATGTAGAAAGCATTCTAGCGACCATTTTAAACTAATAAAAAGAGACACATACATTATTTCACACAACAATGTAAGACGATCTTATGACCAAGCAATTGCGTTAAAATTTCTAAATCACCTAATAGTACATCCTTCCCAAAACATCAAGCACTTAAAAGTATAGCTGAAAAAACTACACTTTGTTTAGAAAAGAGGTGCGCTAGACAATAAGTTCTACCATATTCGCTAGAATGGCCATATGGACCGTTTCTCTTTTAAAGTTTAAACATACATATTTCGAAAAATGTGTGTTGATGAAGCGATGCAATTGACCAGCAAACATCATTATCTGCGATTTGTCAGAGCTGTCTAAAGATGTGACAGAATGTCACAGAATGACGCAGAAGAGACAGCGTTGATATTAGAAAACATCATGAAGAATCTTCATCCAGCTGCATTACAAACATCACAGCCGACAATAATACAACTCGACACGCCAGTAAAAACTCTGACTTTTTAGACCTGCCATTTTAAATCCAGTGCCTGATAGCAGCATTTACATTAATTTATATATATATTTATAAAATAAACTATTACTCATTTCCCGGCGTCTATTTGGCTACTAAGTCACACACCTTCGACCTCTAAACCCAAAAAATATTTAAAGGCTGATTTATTATGACATAGACATAGTAAAAAATAATAATATGTAAAAGTTTTACTACAAAAACAATGCTTAGTATTTTTTTAACAAAAATACAGATGTTTTTAATGTACTTTTATATTTAAAATATTTTTCGAGCTACTTGTATAATTAATTTAAGTAATATAATAACTTTATTGCATATGAATAAAACTTATTTAAGCTTTAATTGTTGATTAGCATAATTGATAAGCAGCTAAATAATACATGATTAAATGTAAAATTTAGTAAATTTTTACATAATAATTAAAATATTAACTACAAAAATACTCTGTATTCCACTGATATATTATAGCAAAAATATTTTAAAAAAAAACAATTTTTATTTCAACAATATAAGAATAATACTTAAATTATAAATACGAATAAAATTAATAATAAAGTATTTTGTAATAACGAATGTTACGATAAACTACGCAAAAAATAAAAATAAAATTGTTATTAAAATATACAGCTGAAATATTTTACTTTTACATATTATTCTAGTTATTCTTTCATTATGCAAAAACACTTTTAACAGTAATAAATAACCAGTTTATTTTTAAGGTATGCATTATAAAATGACTATTTAAATATTTTAATTGTCAATCTTATTCAATACTCTCAAAAACATTTTCTTTTAACATCAATATCTGAGTTCTTAGAAAACACTAAAATTCCATTAAATTTCATTAAACACATTTTTAAGTAAAATTAAATAAAATAATTATTAGAAGACATTAATAGACCGCAATAATAAAATGTTATTCTAATATCGTCAGAACCCCTTTATTATTGAGTTGCTCTAAAAAGATTTTTAGGCTATAAAATAAGTTAAGGAATATTTTCTCTCCAAAAATCTATAGCGTACAATCATGGGTCTAACAACCATATTGCCAAAACTTTTTTTTCCGGTTATGAAGACGTTTTTCGAGTGTTAGCGCTCAAGTTTCCAGTGTGGCACTCCAGTCAAAGAGAAAAGATTGGCTAGATTGCCTCGTATATTAAACTTTTTTATTACTTCCCTCCCTTTGGAAAAAGGGCGAAAAGCTAACAGAACCGTGAAAATATCGCCAAAAAGCCACAGACGAACAAATTAATTATGGCGAAATTTAAACAATGCTCAATCAATTCGTGACGTTTTTCGTCATATAAAACACGCGGTTGATTAATGACTGTAATGTAATTAAACCGCCATGAATAATTCAATCATCGTCCCCTCAACCGTTACACAGAGCATACAATACAATGTGCGGACGAAACTTTTCAAATTTCAAATTCTAATATCCCTCACTCACTTGTGTAAAGATGATAATGAGACTGGGGACCTAATCGTGCGTAAACTTTAATATTATGATGAGAGAGAAAAGTTTTTTTTTTAAATTATCACACCAACGAGTTTTTCCGGCGTTTTGTGGACGATGACGATGTCGGATGATAATTTCGACTACAATGCCGGTTATGATGATGATAATGATGACGATGATGTATGGAAATTCGCGATAAATCACCATGGGAAAAATTGTTTTTGATGTAACAATGCGAAAAAAACGTACAATGCAAACGAAACGTGTGTTATCTGTTGTCGCTGCGTAAACAATTGACAATGCTAAGCTAAAAACGTATATTTTGATGGTGTAACGTATTTTGTTTTTATTTACAAACGTTTTGACACGTATCGCAAATTTTGTACATTGTAAGTACTAAAAATAACATGCTTTCTTTGAACATTATTCACTGAAGCAAAATATTAAATAAACATAATACATACATTATAGAGCAACACGTATTTACAATATAAACGTTAATTTAATAATAACTTAAAATAAAACCGTTACTTACTGTTACAACACATTAACTTATGTTTATTATGTATTTATAATTAATATTAGGATTATTCTGCTTATTAGCTAAATATAAAACAACACTTAAAGCTTCTAATACTTTTGCAAAATATTTAAAATATTCTCTACAATAATATTTTAAAACTTTTTTTTTCTATTCGGTTTTCATAATATTTTGGTATTTATTTAATTTCTCTAAAAACAGACTCTTTATGTACTACATAAAGTCTTGAGTAATATTGAATCGAAAGAAACTAAGCTTTAATTACTTAACACCCAAAAACAACATGGTTTTTGTGTATCAAGATCAGCTGTAATTAAACTGTTATTTTCTTTAATTTTATGACAAAAAATCTTGACATAAGCAAACAAATAGATGTCATCTACACTGATTTGTAGAAGGCTTTTCATAAAGTTTGTCATGTCTTAGTCCTAAAAATAGGTTTTAAACATAAATGATCGTACTTTTCAAATTGTCATCAAAATGTTAAACATGTGTTACGCGAGTCTGTAAACATTGCCACATTTTTGGTAATGAATTTATTTATAATCTGAATTTTTTACTTATCGCGGAAGATTTTAAAGTATTCTTTTAAATATATGTATACCATTGAGAAGTATGTAAGACTTAAATTTGATATTGTTATCCACAAAAAAACAAACTCTCGAAAAGCCTATCAGTAAGCAAATGCTACCTAATTCAGCTCCTAGAAAGACAATATGTACTTGGATGTATCTTTATTCACAAAAATCATTTGTACATAAGACGTACAAAAAATAATTTAAATCTTAATAAATTTCTTAAAAATAATAAATAACCTCAATTTTTGAACCCACTTCAAAAAACTTTTGTAAAGTATTATTGATCCACTTATACATAATTTTTGTACTTTATTAAGCGACTGTAAATACCTTGAATAATTTTATTTTAATTCTATATATAGAAGTTAATCACTAGGCACTTATTTAAGCAAATAAGAGAAATATAGTAGTAATTACCATCACGGATCCGACGAAACTGCTTCTAACGTTAAATACAATCTCTATTAGAATATGAGCAAAATGTGTTTTTTTACATTTTAAAAATAATAATATAATTTTTTCGATTGATTACAAATTAGTTATAATGCATCAACCATATTTTATTATTTTCATACTTTAATATCCGACTAAGCTGAACTAGCTAAAATACACTTAAAAAAACAGTACCATCAGTTCGAATTACGCATCTCGCGCGGAAAAAAACACGTCTCATCGGTGATTTGCTATCCCTTAATTTCAATAAATTATGCGGCCGTAACTACCCCACCACCTGGAGGGTGATACAAATTTTCCGCGCGATCCGAACAAATTTATACGTGTGTTCGTCCTAATGGATTCGCCCCTTTTTCGGCGGGCATGAATACAATCCGGGAGCACGAGTGAATTTATTCCTTTCAAAACACCCATTCCGGGGTCCGACCCCCCGGGCAACTTCGCCAGGGCCGTTACTTTTTACTAAGGCCCATTCATTAAAAGTTTTATTACGAACAGGTTACAGCTGTTAACCTTCGTCGTCTATTACCGAAAAAAAATTGCACGGTGCGGTACATTATAAGGCGATTTTATTAACGTTGGCCTAAATCGAAATTGCGTCATGTCCCAATTGCTGCGGAATTTAATATATTATTACAGTAAAAAATTAAATAATTATATATCAAATATGATGTTCCAAGAACATACATCGATTCATATATGAATCATGGGTATTTCGTGTGCGCATCGTACATGCATATATAATTAGGAAACAATAGGCAAGGGTTGAACGAAGTGAATTTATAAATGGATTATAAAGGTATTTTATCCATTATTAAAAATTTTACATACTAATTAAATTTAATTGCATGTAATCATATATTTTTAATAAATCTACAATCAATATATGAGTCGTTAATTTTGAAAGTGGGGCAAATCCATTTTACTAAAAAAAGAATTATCATAAAATTTCTGTTTTTAATCAATTCACAATCATTTCTATAAACAGTGTATTTTTTTACTAGTACTATATTTTGGTCAATGATGTTAATTTATTGTATCAATTATATTATCATTATATCTATCGAAACACCAATTTATGCAAATTATATTATAAAAGATTCGTACCTGATTTTTTATATTTATTTAGATTTTTATTGCAATTCAGTTTTAGACTTTCAAAAAATGTAATTAAATTATAAATTATTTTCTTATATTGATTTAGTCTGTTTGCATAATAACCAGTTTGCTTAACTGCTTTTAGTGTCCGCTGTTTCTTTCCATTACAATAACATTAGATGAGAATCTTAATTTACAGCTCAATCTATTTTAAATTTTGCCGTTTTCAACCTTTTTTATTACCGAATTAAGTATTTTTAAATATGTGTATTTCATATAGTAGCTTTCCATCATTATTTAAACATTCAAACCCATCTTTATGTTACGATTTGATATGAATCTTTTTAGTATATGAAATTATTGAATTTATACTGTTACTTTAACTGGCTACTAATAATTAAGTGCATATACTATTATCGATATTTTCGAATTGTCGTATTTCCAATTGTTCCCTTAGCGCATCTCGTTCTCGGGTACATCAAAAAAGAGCAAAATTCAATCTTAGCTTTATGAGACAATCGTCCCCAACTCTCGCCCCAGCGAAGAACTCAAATTTTCAATAACGCTCACCTGGATGAAAGACATTTAATATAACACCATGGAAACGCGAAACGCTCTCGCAAAAATAGAGTGCCAAAAATAATTGAAATCACACACCCACACACATTTATAAATACACATCCATATCAACCCAGGCTAGAATCGAAACGTTTCAATCACAAAACGATGATTTATGATACATTTCGTAGCCCGTTACCATACACTCCTTAATAATGAATTTGCTGAAAAATGATGGGATTGAATCGACATTATCTGCGCGGAAATTCACTGCCAATGGAAGCACGTGATGAAATATCACTATAGTTTAGAAAGTCCTAAAAAATGGATAATACATTTATTTACTTTTTTATAAATAATTTAATTACAGTAGAAAAAATATATTTGTAATATGGTATAGATTTTTTCACAAATTTAATGTTGTTTACTGAAACAAGTAATAGTAATATAAATGCTGTGTTACAATAAATTTTATTTATCTATAGACTAAACATAAGCATTTTTGTAACTAAAGAATGACAATATGCTAAAGACTAATTCTAAAAAAATTTAATAATAAGTCGCTTCAAAAGTGTGTTGTAAAAAAAATACAAAATTAATTCATTCTCTTAGAAATTACACATCTTATGTTTTTTACAGCAATTAAAACTCTTAACCTTGTTTTTTATTCTAAATATCATAAAATTTTATTAAATTAAAAAACTTTATATGAAAAACCAATAAGCAAGCATAAAAGCATTAAAAATTGTACAGTATATAGAATAAAGAAGCTTTGATAAAGGTGAGTAATATTATTTAGGTCATTACAATATTTACTAAATCAAAACATACTACTATTTTAGAGAAGCTATAAGAAAGAAAAAAAAACATCATGATATCCTACATTATTCCAAATTAAAAAGGCGCTTTACGAATTAACTCGAAATTAAAACTAACTAAAATTTTTATTAATATAAATTATAACAGTAAACAGTGAACATACGACGTTAACAAGACCTTTTCAAAGACATAACTATGAAAAATAATCATGCCGTCACCCGATACTAACACCTGATTAATATATTTGTATACATATATTAATTGTGCAATAAAAAATATATACCATACAGAATCATAAAAAACTGACTGATTGACTAGGTTTAAAACCTTTAAAAATATCAAAAGATTTTATTAAAAAACATTCATTTTTAAAACACATTTCTCAAACTGTTGGATTAGCACTAGAGTCTCCAATTACTCGAACCATCAACTACTCGAGTATCGAATATTAAAATTTTAAAATACTCGAGTACTCGAGTACTTTCGAGTATTTACCAAATGTACCAAAATAGCTATTATTCAAATTCGTGCACATATAAATAAATAAATAAAATACTTAGTATGTTAATTTTTACAATTATTTTATCTTCACGAACATACTTTTTAAAAACAATAATGCAAAAAGTGTCTCGAATTTAATATTACTGCTAACCTTTGGTTTTATTATTCCCGTTATGGAAAAAACCCTTTCCGTTGGTGTTGATGTTGGTCTTATTGTCATTTACGCGTTGGATAAGGCTTCTAATTTATATCTGTTCGCTTTTTATAGATATAAAATTTTTTGAACTCTCTTTTTATGTTCTCTTCTTTCATTCCCTTCTCTGCTTTTCTCTTATTTCCTTCGACTATTGACAAAATAGCATTTTGTAATTCTTCTTGAATAGATTTTTTTTCTTAACAATATACAATATTCTACTCCTTCTGATTAATGCGAAGAATTTAAATCTATATCCTTCGAAGATGTATTTGGGTGAATCCCTTTCACTCTAGAGCTAAACGGTTCGCAAAGAACTGACTTTACTTTAAATGCCTTTAAAACACACAATTGTTTTGATTTAAATTTTAAGCTGAGGGATCAGTATAAACAATTAACAACACTTTACGCTACAACTGCATAGTCATAAAACCTAAAAAATTTTTTGTTGGTATTTCATATTGTTCATTGCCATAAATTAGATAAGTCGGGACTGTCGAACAGAAAACACAAAAGAAATTTCTCCGTCGTACCCACTAACATAGCCGACGACCGGAACTATGCAACTATGGAACTATGAAAAAATTATACCTGATAGTAACCGCTCTAGCTCGGGACTTCGGGCATAAACGCCAAATAAAAGCAAGACGTTAACCTTTGCCGGACCGAGTTAAAGTTATTTTTGTTTCTGAAATATTTCAAATTTTTTTAATTTCGAGTATTAATCGAGTAATTTTCAAAATACTCGATTATCAAGTACTTGTAAAATAGACAAAAATACTCGAGTATCGAGTACTCGATTACTCGAATTGGAGACTCTAATTAGCACTAACTTATTTTATAACTAACAATAATGGTTATTTAATTATTGTATCTATTTCTAAATAATAATTATAAAGTTATTCTATAAAATTACTCCAAACATTTTACTTTGAATGTATAATACTATTTACCCATTAATATTATTTTAATATAAAATAAAAAATACTATATGTAAATATGCAATGTGTACAATGCATAATATTATGGGACACTGTATATTTGTATAAACTTTTACGCATGAACAAAAATATCATAATGATCACGTGGATTTCCATGAACAAATACCATAAGGTGGATACGTTTTTTTCAACACACGCAATACGTACACCCAACGAAAAGAAACATAAGCTTATCCGCTAATCTAGCAATTTGCATAATATTCAAAATGAAAGCGCAATAAATGTTTGCCGAAAAAAGCTCTGGGCATCATCCTGTATTATCATATTTTCCACATAACGTTAACGTTCGTGTAAATAAAGTAAAAAATATATATGAAAATTTCAACCCCCCTCAGTAACGTTCGCCTGTTTTTATGCTCGATAATAGTTACCTGCGGGTAATGAAGCGTATTGTAGAAATCGTGTAATATGAAGTATAATATATATATATATATCGGACGAGTATATACAAAAAACATAGTGAAGTATGTTTTAACATCATCAAAACCCAACGTTACACTAATTAGATGATGTTTTTTATATACTGTTTTAAAATAATATATTAAGGTTGAAATAACATTTTTTTTCTATTATCAATTATAAGCCGACATAATACAAGCAATAATAAAATACATTTTTGTAATGAAATATTTTTTAATAATAAATGCTCTTATTTTTACTATGTTTTTTAAATAAATTAATTGAATTTTTTATTACATTTTTTAATAACTTTCAAGGATATTTCGCAATATTTTGATTAAAAACGCTAGCTATGGATATCAATATAAAGTCGTATGATATATTTTTATCAAAAAATCGTAAATTATACGATCCACAAAATTTTCCGCCGTAAAATATTTATTGTCCATCGCCAATGTATAGGATCACCGACGTAATAACGTAACTCCATCGCATTATATGACGTGCCATGTCGGTTATGTTACGTTCTACGTTCGAGGGTATATTTGTACATAAAAAGAGCGTTATTTTAACATATATTCATTTGAAACTGAACGTAGCAAAATTTAATATCAATCAAAAAACACATAAGGGATTCTATGAGAATTAATTTACGCTCGTTTAGGGTTAATAAATATTTAAACAACCCTTTCGAGGAGTAATTTAAATTTCATTAACGTGTAATAACATAATCAAAATAAACCCTAAAGTGTTAATTAAAAGGGTTATATATTTATTTCAGTTTCAGAATCAGATTGAAATATCCTTATGAAGAATCTTTATTAATATGTTAAAAATATTAATAAGGATATGTAAATGATTGATAATGCTTTAAATAAATTATATTTATTATTTTAATTAATATACACATGAATCGCATTAGTTGAAAAATTCAGGAAATTCATAAAAACAGTAAAAATAATATAAGAGTACCATTATTGGAGAGTATAGGTATAAGTGATATATATAGTTTTAAGATGGCTTAATAATTACTTATATAAAAGAAAACAAAAAGTTAAAATAAATAATGTATATTCTTAAGAGAAATTAGTGTCTTATGGAGTACCACAAGGGTCTAAATTGGGACCATTGTTATTTGTTTTGTATATTAATGATATAGTTAATAACGTGAAAAAATGTAAAATTCATCTATTTGCGGATGACACATTAATGTATTGCATAGGTGATAACATTAAAGAAATTGTAAATAATTTAAATAATGAATTAAGTATATTAGAAATATGATTAAAGAATAATGTACTTAAATTAAATGAGAATAAAACTAAATGTATGTTTATTAATTATAAAAATATGTTAGATAATAGTACCAAAATAGTAATAAATAACTCTAGTATAGAAATAGTGGATAATATAAAATATTTAGGAGTAATTGTTGATACAAAATTAAATTTTAAAGAACATTGTAATTACATATTAAAAAAAATTAGTAGAAAAATAGGTTTATTATCTAGATTAAGAAATATATTAAGTATAAATACAAAAAAAATAATTTACAATAGTATAATATTGCCCTATTTTAATTATTGTGCAACACTATTTAATATGTTAAATAAATTAGACAAACAAATGTTGCAAAAATTACAAAATAGGGCAATGAGAGTAATCTTAAATAAAAATAGATTAACTAATTGTAAAAGTATGATTGATAGATTAGAATGGTTGAATGTTCAAGAAATATTGAGTATGAATGTTTTAGTATATATATATATAAGTTAGAAAATAATATGTTACCAGAATATTTTAATAAGTATTTAATAAGAAATAAAGATGTACATAAATATAATACTAGAAATAGAGAAAATTTAAAGATAATTAAGTATAAGAAAACGAGTACGGCTAGGGGAGTTATGTACGGAGGTTTTGATTTATATAATAGTCTTCCAAGAGAAATCCGAAACAGCAAAAATATAACGGGTTTCATAAATGGAATAAAAAAACACCTTCGTACATATAGAAATAAATTATAATATTAAGTCTTTATTATTGTATATTTTTATTTTTTCTTTCTGTTATGTATTTTTTATATATTTTTATATATGTTTACTAAATTTGTTAGATGTAAAGATTAGCCATTAAGCTAAATAAATTAATAAAATAATAAAATAATAATATAATCCTAAGCAACTACCAGAAAACGTTATTTTATAATATGCGTAAAAATAATGATTTAAATAAAGATCTACTAATAAAATATTTATACATACACATCTCAAAACAACAAAAAATTTAAAAAATAAATTCAATAATAAAGTATAAAATGTAGTATATTTATTAGTATTTTTATACTTTTCTTTAATGTAAAATAATAAAGCGTTATGCATTAAAATAATTTAGAAAAATATGACCTTCCATGACTTCGTATTATATTTTATGGCAAATTTGACCATTAGGAATTGACAGATTTATCTAATGTGTTATGATGGCAAATATATATACAATAATTATCTCGTTAAATATTAAAAAAAAAAACGATAATGTTGCAGAGCAAAAATATATGAGCACCATCTTACATATTTTTTCCAGCTCCTTTTTTCAATCGCCGAAAACATCATTGTGCTTGGCAAACTTATTAAGAATGCTTGTGCAAGATGAGCGTTTTCAAGTGCTGACGTCCTGGCCGCGATGGACAAGAATAAGGGACGGAATCGCGACTCTCTATTGGACTCTAAAGCTCACAGCTAAAAGTCGCCAAGTACTAACGAATTGTCGACACCGCTCTTTAGCAATCTTAAAAAGCGCTTCAGATGCTATGTCAAGAATCAAATGAATTGCATCCCAATGCTCGTAGCAATAAGGGACTAGGATACAAATACAGATACAACCCGTACTCTCTTTTATAAAGATATTTTAGGATTTATTTTTGAATTATCTTCAATAACAAGGAGTACTTAAATGCACTTCGCTACGAACTAGCGTATTCTACAGAAGGATAATCAGCAATAAATAAATAAAGTGACACGCGCTCCACATAACGAAACCGAGTATCATCGCAAACTTTGGCGATGTGCATACATAAATCTTTATCTTTGTTGAACGTCACTTATGCTTAAAAAATCTCCGCTTAAATTATAAAAGAACTAGGCCAGAAAAAATGATTTAAAAAATATGACAATGTGACACTTTGTGATACTGAAAAGAATTAATATTAATTAATGTGCAAATATTCTGAAACGCTTTTTAGTGATCAGCGTATAATACATTTTCACAAGTTTTAATTACCGCAAGTATGTCGTTCACAAAGATTAAAAATAACTGAGAAGTCAGATTGAATTTCTGTGGTAAGTTAGTCCTAAAACATAACAGTATAAAACGAACTACTCAAATGCTGTTTGTATTTCAGAAACGTTAAACCAAGCCAAAACTCGTTGTTTTCAAACTAAAACTGTTCATTTGAATCAATGCACTTCGCTCATGTTTGTGTAGTTGCCGGTGACCCCTGCAGGCGACCGTGCGCGTACATGCTTGTACAAGGAAAACGTTCTCTAAAACAACAGCATGGAAAGACTTAGAATCATAGTAAGAGTCCTAAAATATCCGTTATTAATTCGTATAAATATTTAAAATATACGTTCGTCTATAACCTCTCTCTGTGTGCATTTCTCGCATAGGAACGAAGGCCAGAAATGGCACATTATGCTAATCGGGCAACCATCTCGCCCGCGTAATGATAGGGCGAAAGTCGCGCCTATACCTTTTGTGGAAATTCAATAAATATGTAAACTAGCGTATCAATCATGAACAATGGCTTCGGGAGACCGCATACACGGGATGCGATATCTCGAAAAATAGTGTTATACATCAACGTTTAAGATAGTGCCCGCGGGTTAAAAGTGAAATATACCCGATTCCGCATATTACCATATCGAATGCCAGGAAAATATTCCTTTTATTCTCCACAGTCATGATATTTTCACCCACACCTTTTCCATGAGCATGCAATCATTTTGAGACACGGCACAATCATCGAAAAGTCAAAACTAAATATTTTACGAGAATAGCAATACTAAATCTTTAGATTGCTGCTTCAGCACACTCATCAAATACTTGTAGATTAGGGATAAGAAAATGTGTTTAATGAATAATTAATCATTCAACCATAATCTATAGTATTTACTTGACTTAACACTAGCATTTTGAATAATCTTTCATTAAGGAGAAAACTGCCTCCAAAAAAGGAGGTTCTCTTTTAAGCACATATTATATAACACTCGTATTAAAAGCAGTTTCTTAGGACGACGTGGTCTTCTATTTTTTTAAATACAACCTTTTAAAAAATATAATAAATTTGGATAACTACAAAAAAATCGATAGAAAATTGCCTTGTAGACAGGCCTGCCAAGAGGGAGGAGGAAAGCAGACAAATTCGCAACCTCAAATAATAAATCTGAACTTAACTACGGTTGTTTAAGATATAACTATATACTGATGTATTTCAGGTATAAATTCCTTTAGTCTTTTTTTATACATATTATACAAAAAATAAAAGAAGCGGAACATTGCCTTCAAAAGCATCCACTTTCCAGGTAGTAATTTCACAATAAACATTATTATTCAAAGGGCTTCATTTTTGTTAAAATTTGTTTGCAAATTTTTGTTGACTTAATTGCTTTTTGGACGTTAAAAAAATATTAGACAAGAAAGGAAATATTCAACGAATGTCAATTAGTAGCAGTAAATTCGATCTGAAAATTCAGATCGAATATCCAAATATGTACGACCTAGCTCGATTTTAATCAGCATTACAATATTTATCCGTGAGATTAAAAAAATCTAGTTAAACTTAATCTGTGATGATCGATCAGAATTTTAATTATATAATAATCAATAATTTCGATCTTCCAGACACGATAGAAATCAAAAAACACTTTACAGGTCTTGCAGGTCAATAGTCAGCGACTTATACTACTCATTTATCGTGCTATTTCATCTTCATCGGATTTTTTTTGGCAATTGCGAAGCAAGCACAATAGTTTCGTTTATAGAAGTACCCAGAATAAATACGCATGTTATATTAAAGTGAAAATACATTAGAGTACATGAGAGGTATAGTTTTCTATAATTACTCTAGATAAGCCTATTTTTTTCAACACTTTCTTACTTTAGGAAACAGATAAAAAAACTTACACGCGTATTCAGAATGCCATTAAAAAATTAGCTATTAAGCAAAATAAATTAAATAATAATCGACATCAATTATTTTATTTACGGCCACTACTCCCAAAAATATTTTAATTGACCTGGATATTTCCGCATTTGACACGGCCGCCCAATAATAACACCATATATATATATACATATATATATATATATATATATATATATATATATATATATATATATATATATATATATATATATATATATATATATATATATATATATATATATATATATATATATATATATATATATATATATATATATATATATATATATATATATATATATTGCTATACAAAAAAAGAATTCACTATCAATGGCATTTAAGCCTAAATAATATAAACTCATAAAAATATAATGATATCGACTTATAAGCGTATCTTTAAAATGTTAAGTATATGGTAGAGCAAACATAGTATCTCTCTAGCCTATTAGTATGCTTTCAGAGGCACATAAGATGGATACGATATTTAATTGATATATCTAATTACTATATACACCATAAACGTACCTCTATATATAATAGATCTAGTGTTCCATACTGAGGATAAATTTTAGCTAAATAAATTTGTGATCGATTCTAATGTGCCATTATTGATATACAAACATACATATGTTGACATGTGTAATATGACGATTCTGTAAAAATACAAAAGTCAAAGCGTGAACATTAACTATGTATTTGTTTTTTTATTAGGCTCGAATTATATGTTGTTTTTTAGCCTTATTCTTAGTTTTGCGCAGGTGGTAAAGATGAATAATGTATGTATAGTCATATTGTGATACGTGGGTTGTAGAGTGACTATATTTTTATTAAGGTACTAAAAAATAAAAAAAAACGCTAAATGTAAAACACAAAACTATTTTAAAATACATAAATAATTTTTATATATAATATTATACAACTTCTCTAGAGAAACTATAACTTAAATGTATATGCATATATGCATTAAGTTTAATAATTAAAGGCTAATTACATTCTAAGGCAGAATTAAATTTTTTAAATATCATAGGAGAGGGAAGAGTAAATTTTAATTATAATATAAGTCAATAAATAGGCATACATATGTACATCAAATAGTATATATAAATAGATTGTCCATAGTATTTTTTTCTCAAAGCGGGATAATTTTTGGAGTTTGCTCAAAACATAAAGTATCGTCTCCTTGTTTAAGTACTTATTTAAGTAATGGGACAAAACAATAGAGTGATTAACCAAAAGCAATAAGTACGTAGTAATAATTTGTAATTACTCTTAACTGAACAAATTCATAACCAGCTTTAACTATTTTTATGTATTCATTGTTATTTTAATCGCGACGAAAACTTCATTAATAAGCTTTTATTGTTGATTCACCCATTCTACCTCTTTCTTTGAAGCAAATGTTATTCATTATTGTACTTATTCTTTCAACAAGTGCAGATGTGCCTGGCAGGTTAAAAATATATTCTATTATTTTGGGCAAGATTTGGCGTTTTTCTTTTCTTTGAATAACTATTAATAATTCTCTCTATAGTGAAATAAGAATTCTCGATTTCAATTCTCAAATTTCTCAAGAATTCTCGATAATTTTTTATGAATAAAAAAATGTATTCAATACAGCATTACATATTATTATTAAAATTACCCTTTAAAAAACACATTCTATTTAAAGTAAAATCAAACATCCTCGTTCTTTTTTTTGTTAAAAAAAAATCGAACGTAAAATAATTCTTCTCGTTTTGTGTAGATGTTGCTTTAATCGACAACATGGCTTTAAATAGGCACTGTAAATTATTTGTTCACTTGCCCATCGATTTAAATATTATGAATCCTTTTTCAAATAATCAATGGGATGTTGGTTTTTTTTCACTACTCTAAGGCTGAAAGAAATTTCTGTCTCCAATTGTTGCGCCAATGATAAATTTTCAATTTCTTCAATGAATTCTAATGATTAAATATAGTCATTACGGTCCTTAGAATTCGACAAGCCTTTAAATAATCTGCGAATAATTTCTCCACCCATTTTACAAATTTCTTCTTTTAAAGAAGTCATTTTTTTTTAACTGGTAAAAGATTCTGGATTTTGCAAATGTATAGAATTCAAGTCGTCAATGTCTGGTTTCTTCGATTATAAAATTTATTTTTAATTACCCGTTAAAAATTTAAGCTCAGCTTAAAATCTATATTTTCCAATTGTTTTGATTTTTGTTAAGTTGTCAATGATAATCGTAAGATTGTCAATAATAGCTGTTGTTACTTTACAATATAAAAAACTTTTTAGATTATCGATAAAGAAAAATAGCTCGAAATCGTTTTGTATTCCGCGTAATTTATTCTTATCAGAGCGGATTTTTGGATGACCAAAAAAAAAATAAACCACCAGCTGGTTAGAAAAATATAAAATCCCAAAAATATTGTTGGTCATTCAAATACTTTCGATCTTCCGAGAAACTATGCATATTTTTAAACATCTGACATGAACACCTTAAAAATCGTTTTTAATCTGAGTGTCTTATTTTATTACTTAAGCAATTATTAGTCATTCTTAGACTCCTACTAAAAGCCTTCCAAGAAGTATGCATATAAGGATGAGAATTCTTGATTTGCTATTTTTCTCGAGAATAAACACTAGTTCTATTCATTTTTATTCGCAACTTGTATCTTTCCAAGTGTCATATTTAGTCGATCAAAAATATTTTACAATCACAAAGTTTCACTAATTTTTTCACCCGAAGTTTCAATTTCAGACCAAGTCAATTTATTGTTGTATATCCAATTAAAATATTTTGTACTACCAAAACTATTTTTTCATAGCTCAATATAAAAAATACATTGGTCATAAAATATTTGTAATATTAATATTTTCTTTAATTTCCAGTACTAATATAAAACAATTTTTTGCTTCTTGAGGTAAAGATTTAGTATCACGCCATACCTCAATATTTTTATTTTAATATATATATCAGTTGCACTCACATTTGTACTTCGCATATTATTTTCAAACAACTGTTTTATTATCAGTGTTATTGTGTAATAATATATGATCTCACTCATTCAAAGATTTCAAGTATTCTGTCAATAGCAAGGAATAGCGAAAGAAACCGGGTGTTGTCCTATTAACCTTTCCCTTACTGTGATATGTATTTACTGGTATTCGACACTAAAAATGTGAATATCTATATGAAAAATAATAGATATGCGGTTCAGAATTTATGTATTCCTCCGTTATATTATTATGAAGTACATCCAATTATAATAATATGTAATTATTTATCTGGAGTGACGGAAAAAAATGATTTGTCGAAAAATCGGGTGTAGATTCACCAATACACAGAAATATTTGTCATCGGACCCATCTGTGTGCGCGTGAGTGTATGCCGTTATGAAATCAGTTCAGTTGTATTGTTTACTCAGGCGGAGTTGATTGTGTGCGTAGTGACCGATCTGCAGGGGCTCTTAAGCGATTAGTGAATATTATTATTTCTCGTAACACGTAATTGGTATGTTTTTTTATATATATTATTGTGTATTATTTGTATTCAATTTTATTTATATATTCAAATTCTTCCCAATACAGAAAAAAATAAAATGGAAGGAAGTAAATTTACGAATGAGGAGAACTATGATAGCGATGTCGAGTTTGAAATTAATGAGAATATATCAGACACTGAAGACATCGTTGAAGATCTTGACAATGTTCATGAGAATGGTGATGGAGAAACCAGTGATAATGAAGACGAAGAAGATACTGAGAATGAAGACGAAAGTCTTGTATTTAGATCGCAAAATGGATATGAATGGAATTCACTACCACCACCACCCTCAAGACGTCGGGTGCATAATATCGTCACAGAGAATTCTGGCCTTATAAATAGTAGTGCCAATATGAAAACAATGAAAGAAATGTTTGGACTGTTTGTAACTCCGGATATGATAAAAGAAATATGTCATGAAACAAACATTCAAATAAATCGTTTACCTGAAAATAAAAAGGAGCCGATTTCTGAAGAGGAATTATACTCTTTTGTTGGAATAATGCTTGCATCGGGTAGAAATAGATCACGAAAACAGAGTTTACATGAACTATGGAGTACTGACGGTCTTTTTACTCAACCATTTTTCACGGCAGCAATGTCTCGAGATAGGTTTATCACCATATATAGCCATATTCGGTTCGACGATAGAGAAACGAGGCAAGAGAGATTTAACATCTCTATGGACAAATTAGAACCGATAAAGTCAATTTTTGACAAATTTGTAGTTGCGTGTCAAAAAAATTACTCACCAACTACAAATTTAACCGTAGACGAACGTTTGGCCGCATTTAGGGGAAATTGTCCATTTCGTGTATATATTAAATCAAAACCTGGGAGATATGGAATTAAAATTTGGGTGGCGGCTGATTCTTCTACATCATATATTACTAATCTACAAATTTATGCAGGAATGATTAACAATCGTAGGGAAATAAATCAGGGAAATCGAGTGGTTATGGACTTAGTTCGACCACAATACGGCACTAATAGAGGGATAACAACAGATAATTTTTTTACGTCGGTGCTATTATCGGATAATTTATTAGAAAAAAAATTGACACTGACCGGTACACTTAGAAAAAACAAAAGAGAAATCCCTAAAGTTTTTTTGCCATCTCGCCATCGGGAACTACACAGTAGCATTTTTGGCTTTACGCCCACCACAACCCTCGGCTCATACGTGCCGAAGATCAACAAAGCGGTGTTACTTTTAAGCACCCAATTTCATGATGGTGAAATAAGTGAACATCATGAAAAAAAGCCAGAGATTATATTGCACTATAATAAAACTAAAGGTGCCGTAGACACGGGTGACAAGATGACGGCTGAGTATTCGTGCGTAAGGTCGACCAGAAGATGGCCTTTTCGGATCTTCATGGAGATATTAGATATTGCAGCTTTAAATGCATATCTACTGTGGACTCTAAAGTATCCTGAGTGGCAGAAAAACAATAGAAGTCGCCGAAAATGCTTCATTAGAGAACTCAGTTTGGATTTGACCGAACATAATATTACAAAAAGAAAAACTAGCACAATAAAATTTCACAAGCCCCAACAAGATGCGATTGACATCGCAATGTCATACTACCAAAAAAATTCACCCGAAACTAGTGAAATAGTAACAAGCAATTTACCGGATTCACCAGCATCAATATCTACAGCATCTCGAGCATCAGTGAGAAATTGTAGATTTTGCCCTTATCCATCAAAAAAAAAGAGCACGCTAGTTTGCAATATTTGCAAGAAATCTGTGTGTACAACACACAGAAAAAAAATAATTTCATGTCCTAATTGTGAAAGAACGAACGCAAACTAGACATTTCATTTAAATTTAGTATAATTTTGTATTTTATTTATGTACATATGTCAATTACATTGTTTTTATACATATATTGTCTTTACACCTTTTTAATTTTTAGTTTCATATTTTATTTTATATTTCAATTTATTTATATGTATTTTTGTTTATTATTTAATAAATGTATTTACATACTTGTGGTGTTCGCGTGCATTCTGTCTTTTTATTCAAAAAAATATTATTAAGAGATTTATAACCACTGATCGATTTCCGGCGCGTGTTTTTGCCTGCATGCGTATACATGCGTGAGTCATCCGCTGTGGTGGCTAGCCGACTTTTTGCGATGCTGTCTCGTTTTTAGACTATTTAGCGCTAATATTACAAAAATTACTATATTTTAAATTTAATTATAATCAATAGAAATAATATTTATGATTATTCATTCTTTTGCGATTTTTAAAGCACTATTTCGTTTGTACAAAATACATATCGCCTAAGATGTACAAAATACATATCGCCGAAACGCGCGGAATTTTTAGCACCGTAAAGGAAAGGTTAAAGAACTTTTTTATCTTCTACATCTACATATTTACAGAATGCTTTTAATTGTTTAACTAGCACCAAATAAATGTTTAAATATTTATAAATATCCATCAACTTTTATTTTGATGGGTAGAACATCATCTGCAGATTAAAGAATGATTTGAGCACAACACTATTCACAATATTTGTTCAATCGACTGTAAATATGGGCAACGTCACTAATGAGCGCGGACAAATGGGCGTGCGTCAAAAGAGCGCTGCCTTATAAGCGCTGCGTCATAAGAGCGTTTACCAAAGTAGCGCTGTAACAAAATAGCGTGCGTCAAATGCGCAGACAGCCATATGAGCGTTTGACAAAAGAGAGCACGTCATAAGAGCGCAAAAATACTTGGATAATATCAAGTAATGAATATTTTAGGAACTAGGTATATAAAATATAAGTAAATTGTAAATTGTATAAGTAAAAAACAAACACTTATCAGCCCTAGTTCTGGGTTATTATATTTATCTAAGCTTATCCTATCTAATTTAAAAATATTAATATTTTTTAAAAAAATTCATAGAACTTGTGTTTTTAAATTCATAGAAAAATGTGTGTATATGTTTATGTATGTATATTTTATGTATATGTATGTATGTATGTATATGTGTATATACATTGGTATAATTTGTTATACTTATTATTTTGATCAGTTTTTAAATATGTTTATTATACTTTCTAATGTATACGTTTTTATTTTTCATCTTTAACTTTAAATTGTATTAAAAAAAAAAAAAAAAAAAAAAAAAAAAAAAATTGATAACTATAAAATATGCGATTTTTGTACACTCCCAAAGTTTATTCTCACACTAATTTCCAAGGCTCAAAACATATAAAAATTTCGCGATAAGGGCCAAATCCACGATAAACATTTATCAGCGCTATTTATTGGTTATTATATATATTTTAATATGTATTAAATTATGATAATTATTTAATTAATTATAAGATCATGATTTGCATCACATTTATTTGTAATGCATTTTTATTGTATCGCCCAAAAGACCATTGCCCATTTTGACGAATTGAATTGTCTCTATAGTATGTATTTATACTAAACACAATAATTCATTAAAATACTAAATTAACCTAAATTTTCGATATACAAATATATGTCATATGTGTATGATTAATGATAGATTAATGTTCTTACAGTTTAATATATAAAACAATAATCGTTTAATTAACTGAAATATATTATATAATATTCGTACTCAGTCGTTATTCAAGATAGAGTGTAGTCGTATAAAATATATACCCAAAAACCAACCAACTGTTTATCGTCAAATAGCAAAAAAAGGTATGGCGTCAAATAGCAAAAAAAAAGGTCTATACCTGCCTTAAACTTTATGCATTCATTGCAGGTAGAGTAGATATATATTTGTCAATTTAATGAAACACTACCGAACAAATCTAATTATAAATTTAAAATCAGCGTTTCATTTTAGTACAAAATATATGTATATCGTACGTATGGGGATGGGAAGCCATAATTTCGAATGTACGTAATAATTAATAAATAATAATGTTGTCGTTGACTAATCATTTTAATCGTCATTACGCTCTGGCACATAAAATACTAATTTTACCGCCTATATCTCGCGAATTTTAATTCTTTGTAAATTTCTCACAATTTACTCATATTTTATATACCTAATTCCTAAAATATTCATTATTTTTGCGCTCTTATGACGTGCGCTCTTTTTTAAAGCGCTCATATGACTCTCTGCGCATTTGACGCACGCTATTTTGTTACAGCGCTACTTTGGTCAACGCTCTTATGACGCAGCGCTTATAATGCAGCGCTTATATGACGGCGCTCATTTGACGCACGCTCTTTTGACCGGCTGCCGTAAATATGTGTACTTTAAAATTAAATTATTCCCAATCAAACTATATATAATCAAACATTCCTGAATATGAATTAAAACATATTATTATACTTGAATTATTAATATTTTTCAATAAATATCATTCATATAATTATTTTTTTGTTATGATTGCAACCTCAACATAATAATCATAAAACTTACACATAAACCATATAATTTATTTTTTAATGATTTATTTTATAAGCAATTGCCTCGTTAAAATGGCAGTTAAAAATTAAACTTTTAAAATACAGATATGAATTAATTTATAACGGAGCTCGCGCCGACTTAACAATGCATCGTAAAACTTAACGTTTCAAATATTATTTATGTACACGTAATTATACCTTGTACACCAAAATAATAACACGATATTCAATCGCATAAAGCGCATCTGTTTATGCTCATAATTTTTATTTTATTGTTATATTAAAGTTATACCAAAGTTATCAGACCACGTTTAATTCACTGGTCGGCCATTTCGCCGCTGAACAACAAAACGAACACAAACCGCAGAGCTGATATTTCTAATATATCATCGTACGTACACAAAACGACCACTGGCCAAACACAATTACCAAAACCAAACACAGCATATTTGTAATAATTATTGTGCTTCGCGCTGACTATGCGCTTAGAATAAAATGGAGTTACGAAACTAGATAATTTAATTGAAATGGTCAAACGTAAAATAGCGTACGCCTAATTGAATTTTGCCAGATAATACACATATGAAAGCTTTCATTAGTATTTATATAACAGTGCCTATAATCTGATTGTTACAGAGGGTATCCAGCAAAAATTAATCCAAATAAGCTCTATAAAGGCGGCCTGGTTTCTATAAATATATTTAACGATAGATTCAGCTATATATTATATTGATTTAAATTTAAGTTGAAAAACCAACGTCATGATAAAAATTATGAATAAATTTAAAATAAAAATCACCTAAAAAATTTTTACACCATGTGAAATGAACATCGTCAATATTATATGAGCTTTGTTGAAGCATTTTTTATATATTTTTCCAATCAAAAAGCACGCATCCATTAATAATAGGAAAGATCATATGTCACACGTACAGAGGATGCATTTTTTATACAAATCAATTAAAACGATCCACTCGCGCGATAACGTCCAATGTGATATGTCAAAAAATATACGGCATCACAGTATGTCCCAAACCCATGATTGATAAGGCCATGGCGACACGTTAATCTACGTTTCACTATTCGCAGACCGTTGTTATAACGTGGCGTTTTCCAAACTGTGGCAATTCTCGCGAAATATTAGAATAAACGACAAAAAATGCTATAGTTACACTACACAACAAGATCTGCCATAGAAAAAAGATAATTCGAATAATCTTAAAAAATAATAATATAAATATTTAAGAATAATAACGATTGAAGAATATACGTCAACTCTAAATATAATGCTATTGAAAGCCCTAATATACATACTAAAAATAGCTTAGCATTCCTACCATTTTTTCAATAGTATTATCTTAATTATTATATCGATGTTTTATTAAAAATACCGATTTTTTTTGAGATATAGTAGAAAATAATTTTGAATATTTTTAGTTATTAACATGTTTTAATAAACAATAAATTATGCATTTATTTTTTTTTGATAGAAATTTAAAATACAATTTTTTCTTGAGAAATTGAAAAATTTCTCGTGAATTCTTGAAGAAGATATTTTTTATAAAAATTAAATTCATACAATAAGATGTTGTCATTTTTTTCAAGATTCAAGATAAATATCATGTGATAAAAAATGACCGTTAATCAAACTTGCAATAAATATTTTAATCAGAACTAAAATAATATTTTACATAAGAATTTTTAATGATCGATTAATAATGTTTTTCGAGAAATAATAAGCACAATGTTTTTTCTTGATTATTCATTTAAAATCTTGTAAAAAAAAGTGACCAGCAACCACGATTTAATAAATATATTGAAGAATCGCAGTTTTTTGAATAGCTCATATCTTTACATGTACATGTAAAAATTAGAAATTAAAAATTCAATATATTAGAAAAAGAAAATATTTATAAAAATTATATATAGTCCAAATCAACACAATTCAACAAGTCGTAAAAAAATATATAATATAAGTGCTGAAAACGTTATAATACATAAGAAATCTCAATTACTTTGTTTAAATGCATAAATTTAACCAACAAAACTTTTATTTACAAAAATAATATTGAAAAATCGAGTTAAGAACTTCTACTACTACTGAATCAAATAGTCTGACTGACAACACTGTATTAGTGAATTTATACAAAAGTTTGTTAACAAAAAAAATATTTTGGTCAATTCTTGATATTTATTTATATTATGTATTATATTATTTAATATGCAAATACGTCACCCAAAAATACCTTAAATATGAACATTTTATTCAGTATATTTATAAAAATATTTACTTGTTAAAATGAGATGTACACCGAGTGTACATCACAGTATGTAAAATACATGTAAAGCAATTTTTCTGTACACTTAAATGAGAACGGAACTAATAAAATATTTATTTATACGATCAGAGATTTCTGAATGAATATATCTTAAACCGAGAAAATCAGGTATAAAATGATCATAGTATGAACCTAACATCTACTTTTTGTGTGCAGTACGAATTGTGAAAAAGTCACAATGGTTATATTTGTCATCAAAATAAAAATAGTAAATAATAAACAAGAGCAATCAACTTATTATTAACATAGTAATTTGTATAATATATTTTTATTAGCACTTGAATTTATTAATATATTAAGTTTTTTAAGTAGGTAGTATCAGTATAGATATACATATATTTGATAATTTTAAATGTAGTGCTTTAAGGTTTTGTTGTTCAAACGTAAGATTTTGTTGTTCAAACGTATAAAAAACGACAGGTTTACCAAGAAATTATTATGAGACCAAAAACGATCATGTATTACCAATGAAGACAAACATAATAGGGAACCACACGGAATACAAGTTCACTGTAAATATTTTTCGTCGTTAAGAGAGTCCCTTTGTGGCGATATGATCAAAAATATCATAAATCACCACATCCGTGACATTTTCGAAAAATGCAATATTACCTTAAACGAGCGAACGTCGCTTTCTAAAAGCGTAGACGTATTTCGCCGTTCTACAAAGCGACTGCAGCGATTGGTTGCAAGATCGCTGCACATATGCGATTGGCTAGCAAGTCATGAAGTACATATATAAGCCCGGACTCCGATGAAAAGAGATAGTCAGAGAGTGAGACAGTCACCCAGTCAGGAGACACAAAGTCAGAGTCACCAGCAGCCACCCAAAGAGACTAGCAAACGCGCCCCCACCGACAAACGCGATGAGACGACCTGTAACTCCCGAACGACCATCGCCGCAAGAAGAACTATCTCCTGACACTCACTGCAGACAGCCACAAGAACCATGAGGAGCATCCACTGGCATCATCACCGTCCGTCGCACTCATGTAAATATTGCAATAAAAAGTTTTACTAGATCCACATCGAGTCTCATTGGCCGCGAGGTCAATTACCCATAGCTCCTAAAAATCTAAGGACATAAGTACATGATTATTAAGTTTAGATACTCTTGTAAATCAACCGATTAAACGATAGTTTGCAGATTAACAGTGGAACATTGACGATGCCCACTAAGAAGATTGAAATAATAATAAATGTATAATATTACTATGACTGATATTGTTAGCGTATTTGTTGTGCAAACAAAATAATATATTACTATGGAACATTTGAGAAACGCCATATACGTATGTGTACGTCATAGTTGGGGCAATGTTAATGGATGATTGATAGGGTGAATCGGGCTAATATTGTTTCGGCTTTGTGGGAAACATCGCGAGATCTACATACATCCATATAAGTCTTGGGTCTGCGACCTCCTTCGGGCCCCCAACACTTTGAATTTACGGCCCTCGTGATGTTGGCATTTTAATTCGAAATTGTTGGGAAACTTGTTAATCACGGAGGACGAAGTTGTAATCAACTTTGCAGAGCGGAAAACGGCTGAGCCCGGATATAAGAAACACGTTGGATTAATACCATCACGTATGTGTGTGTATATGCATGTGTTGTTGTTGTTGAAGGAGTTTTGTATTATCTCGCGTGAGATGCGAGATCATAACGTGCAAAGTCTGCATTATCCACTCGAGATGTCGCGCAGGGGTTATTGCATATCAGCTTTTTGTCGCGAAACGTCTTCGCCGACGAAGGAAACGTAATCGTCCGATGAATGTAGTGCGGCAATTTACATCCATGTTAAATTTAATATTTAAATTATACTTTGAGAATGACTGGTAATTTTCATAATCATTATAAAATATTTTTTTATATAATACAATAAAATATAAATTTATACTTTTGCAGTGATTTTCTGTTGTGTCAACATGTTATTATTTTTTTGTGAAAGGAAATATACTATGCATTTAATAGCATTCATAATGCACGATTATATTATTAACTAGAACATAATTGTGTCATGATGATATGACACCGTATCCAAACACATGTGACTCCATTATGTCTGATAATCATCTATTCATTACGTCTAGGAGTGAATGCATTACTGTAATTGAACTGTCCCGGGTAATTAATAATGCGCGTGTCATTAGTCAAAGACGCAGTTAAAACACGCACAATTAAAATTTCTATAAATAAACGCTTTCATACTTGCATATAAATGAGATACATTCCACCATGCGATAAAACCTAATAAAAAATAGTTTTACAAACAATACATATACAGCCTTGGCAATAATTATGGGGCACCCCTTAAAAAGGTGTGTAACACTTTACAAGTGCATAGTCTGACCGATACATTTTATCATGTAGTTTTAAGCGTAATTTTTAAAACTAAACAAAGTAATTGCTCACTTGAATTTTAAAATGCAATTGCAGATCTTATTGCATAGTCTCACTTATGCGACCATTATATTTAGTCGCGTAATTTCGGCCTCTAAAAATTTTTTTAATTTAAAAATTTATTGTAAAATAAAAATATATAGCTGATTGCGTAGTACCCAAAGTCAAATATAATGGCGGAAGCGGTTTGTTCTGGAGTTCATGGTAGCAGCAGGGGTAATATGAATAGTGACGTTTATATTTCAATGTTGGAAATCACTTTAATTAAATCCTATAGAAAAATATTTCCAATCACAGACCATACTTCGCAAAAAGCAGGGGTTGATTTGCGTCGAAGAGTTTAATGCTTTTAGAATGGTCTTCACAGTTACCACCCCTATATCCTATAGAGCATTTATGCGCAAAAATTAAAGGAAAGATTGCCCAACAATATTGCAAATTGAGCTGTGAGAAAAATTGCAGATGGAATAGAGAAAATTGTCTCCATCTACTTGCAATACATTAGTATGCCCAAAAGAGTTGCAGCTGTAATTAAAGCTAAGGGTAGGCCTACTAAAACTTATAGGAACCTCGATCCGTTTTTTATTTATATTTAGACGATTTCTTAATATATAACACATATCTTGAGGTGCCCTACAATTAGAGTCTCCAATTACTCGAACCATCAACTATTCGAGTATCGAATATTAAAATTTTAAAATACTCGAGTACTCGAGTACTTTCGAGTATTCACCAAATGTACTAAAATAGCTATTATTCAAATTCGTGCACATATAAATAAATAAATAAAATACTTGGTATGTTAATTTTTACAATTATTTTAACTTCACGAACATACTTTTTAAAAACAATAATGCAAAAAGTGTCTCGAATTTAATATTACTGCTAACCTTTGGTTTTATTATTCCCGTTATGGAAAAAAACCTTTCCGTTGCTGTTGATGTTGGTCTTATTGTCATTAACGCGTTGGATAAGGTTTCTAATTTATATCTGTTCGCTTTTTATAGATATAAAATTTTTTGAACTCTCTTTTTATGTTCTCTTCTTTCATTCCCTTCTCTGCTTTTATCTTATTTCCTTCGACTATTGACAAAATAGTATTTTGTAATTCTTCTTGAATAGATTTTTTTTCTTAACAATATACAATATTCTACTTCTTTTGATTGATGCGAAGAATTTAAATCTATATCCTTCGAAGATGTATTTGGGTGAATCCCTTTCACTCTAGAGCTAAACGGTTCGCAAAGAACTGACTTTACTTTAAATGCCTTTAAAACACACAATTGTTTTGATTTATATTTTAAGCTGAGGGATCAGTATAAACAATTGACAACACTTTACGCTACAACTGCATAGTCATAAAACCTAAAAATTTTTTTGTTGATATTTCATTTTGTTCATTGCCATAAATTAGATAAGTCGGGACTGTCGAACAGAAAACACAAAAGAAATTTCTCCGTCGTACCCACTAACATAGCCGACGACCGGAACTATGCAACTATGGAACTATGAAAAAATTATACCTGATAGTAACCGCTCTAACTCGGGACTTCGGGCATAAACGCCAAATAAAAGCAAGACGTTAACCTTTACATGAGCGAGTTAAAGTTATTTTTGTTTCTGAAATATTTCAAATTTTTTTAATTTCGAGTATTAATCGAGTAATTTTCAAAATACTCGATTATCAAGTACTTGAAAAATAGACAAAAATACTCGAGTATCGAGTACTCGATTACTCGAATTGGAGACTCTACCTACAATTAAGCCTCAGGCAGCGTAACTTTTAGTTACGTGGAGATGCAATAATCAACTTAAAGATTCAAGAAACGACAAAAGGCTTTCAACAACCAAATACAGATCTTGAAAACAACAAGTTTGTGATCCATTATAAATTTATAAAGCACGCAAAAGACAGTTGTTGGCTATTACCACTATAAAAAAGAATATAAATACGATAATTGGTTTGGCATTAACAATGGATATATAAATCGTGCTGGACACCCAGTAGTGCACAATAACCACTAACAGTGACTCATTTAGTTGTTCGGACACCTTAGTTAAGGATTGCCATAATAAGTAATTTAAATCTCGCTTGGAATTATTGTTGTATACTCTTTTAGATTCTAAATTTCATTTACATTTTATGATGCTAACAAGAGCAATGCAAACATAGTTTGCTCAACAAACTCCAACCACAATTAACTGCGTGTTTCATATTTTTTTCGCATATAAATACGTATTGTAGCAATAAATATTCTATAAACTGGCGTGTGGAAAATCACATGCTTCAAACGAGTCATATAGGGGCGAAAGAAAAAATTCCGACGCTGAATTGAATATTTCATTCATCAATAATACATACATACACCACTTTACTGCGAACTCTCTTTGCGTCGGCAATACCTTATTTTTTATTCAAGGCCCTATTTGGTCACACAAGGGGAATCGCATTAGATTATATCACATCACTACACTCGCACGCGTCGAATTTCTATGAGCGAAAATGTACATACATAAATACTACATAGAGCGTAATATACCCGCGAGTATATATAAATTCGCGAGCTCTCAATTTTTCCGCGAAATTTTCCGACCTCCTTTGCAACGACACGTAACTCGCTTATTTTTGCTTGTAAAATCAGCGACGACCAACTTTTATGGATGTTCGCGTAGTATTTTCAACCCCAACCCTTTGGCCGCAAATGAAGTAGCGGCCCGCTTTGAGCCGCTAACGTTTCCACTTCTGGGTGATAAACACAAAACGTGGCACGACTCTACCAGAATTATTAGGACAACTTTCTTAAGTACATCTTTACGTTTGGATGACAATTAAGTCATCGAAATTTTCGGTTTATCTGTGCTGTTTATTTTTGATTAAGCGAGAGATTCTCAACCTATGATATTCTACAGAATTTTTCTTTCGATGAAAAAATATTAGACTCGAAATAAATATGTAAATCATTTTATTCCATTTATAAACAACCTTTTGTACAGTTTATACTTATCTAAGACAAAAACCATATTTATCTAAACAATTAATCGCATTTTTTATTTGCTACGCTAAAAATATTTAAGAAGTTATACAAAATACAAAGAGTTACGTGACTAAGTTTAAGTGTGACACGCTCACCTATAGTATAATTATATATTTAGGTTTAAAATATGAAAACTCAATGACTTATTATAAATAATATCAAAGGAGTAATATTCTCTAAAGAACCGGGAAAATATCTCGTTCCAATCACTACAGAATCAATTTTTATTCATTCCTATTCGTCTCGCATCGGTGCACCCTTGTGCGGTGAAATAAATAGACTACAAAGATGTACTTACTGCAAACTTTTTTTAAAAATAATAAACTCAAACCTTCGCTTTGTCTGCCTATCTGGCTGTCTGAGAGTCCGAGTTACTTTTAACAAATCATAACTCTAACATACAATAGCTATACATAATATATTCGCGTTCTGAAAAATATTTTCAAAAAATATGCTAAATGCAAAACATATGCCGAGTGGAAATAATAATAAATCTGGTGATGGTAAACTTTGTAAACTAACGAGATGTAAATTGGCTGGATAGAAGCTAGTTAGGGAATTTCGTAAAAACAAGCTTATAAACCATGCTACCCTGCGTTAAAATGTTTTATGAAATTCTTCGCCTTACGCTATTAAAAATTTACTGAATTTCATTCATAAAAACGCGTACTTATCGAATTGCAACAAAAATAGTAAAAATATACTGAATATTATGTTTTAAAAATTAAAGGCAATTCTATTGACTGCCTTTAATTTTAATTCATTAATAATTACATATAACGAACTCTATAAAATCATATTTTTGTACCTTGAATACCAATCAAAAAAGCAATTGAATATTTTTATATTAAATTAAGATTGTATGTATTAGCGAATAACAAATTATACAATATAGATTTGTAGGTATTGTAATAATGACATCCAAAATTGTACAATAGTCATGCAGATTCTAATTATAAAGTCCTCAAATAATAATAAAAACCACAAAAACTCAGTAAGTATATTTCTATGATACATACGTTTCGAAACAGGTTTAGTGAACAATGATGGTCTAGCATTAAATACGTATGGTTTAAATTACATTTAGTAAGGATCGCGCAAGCAAAAGGCCACATTAAAGTATATTTTAGAAGTAGGGTTAGACTCCAATGCGATTATATCCTATTTTACAAAGCTCGAAAGATCATTATAACAAATATGACACTCAATCAGATTACCAGTAATCAATGACGACTACAGTACCTACTCTCAGACCACTGAAAACAACCGAGAGTTTTGAGCCTGCGATCACTCGACACACTAAAGACTTGGAAAATTCGACTACGCCGATCTTTACTGACATCTACATTTTTTTGTACAGAATTTGAATAAATTATATATTTTGCATAATATACTTTTATTTGCTTTTCCAGCGCTACTAATCTCAAAAGCATTTAAACAATTAGTCTAGAGTGTAATATTGTCGGGGAATAGAACCCAGTTAATATAACTTTGTCAGGCAGTGAGACGTATATATTTAACTGCACAATATACAGATATAAATCAATATCGGGTAATAGTATGAATCATAATAGTCGTATAAGAGCTAATCTTGTAGAGGTGATACTGACGCTTTTACTTTTTTTTTCTAGCGGCCTTAACAAATCGTAAATGTGTTTATTTTAACATATTAAACATTGTGATCAATCACTGTCTCTTAATATCAGGCACGTGATTTTTTATAAAGATTGGTGAAATTTAGAATGCGAATCTTTAGCATGACTTTTTAAAACAAATTTTTAACACTAGTATTTATATTGTTCAGGCGTAATAAATGGCTATATAAACATTGACCACAGTACTATTTTTATTTTTTGGTGAATAGGTATAAAATATTTTCTATATTTTCTAGCTCATTATTAGGGAATTTTTAATACAAAGTATATACAACATAGATAGATTTTATTTAATCATCACGATATTTATTCGTGAAATTTAAAAAAAAATAATGTAAACATATAATGTGATTATCGATCGAAAATTATTATAGTAATTGAAAAACAATAAAGTCCATAAAAGATTCAAGCACAGGTCGTTTAGGTCAGTAGTAAACGACTTTAACGGTTTTAACCTGGGCGTTTATGTCTTAGCAAAATACAAATAAATTATATGGCTTTTAATATATTAAATGTATATAAAAATACCATTAAAAAAAACTGCTAGTTAATGATTGAAACACGGGTTTTTTTGCCCTTAAAAAATAAAAAGGAGAATAATTAAATAAATAAATAGTTACCCAGGTTAATGTTTCATGCCAAGGAACTGGGAAATAAAATATTAGACACTATATATGGTAATAAAAGTGACTTTATATTTACATCCAATACTAGATATTGTCGTTTTTTATTTGTATTGAATGTAATATTACTACGATATGCCATAGTATGCATAAAAAATCCTTATATTATACATATATAGATTTAATATATAATAGCAAAAGCTATCTATCAGAGAAAATATTCATAAATTAGGTAAAAGGTTTTACTTAAATTATATTGTATTGATTATATAAAAAATATAATTTGTACAATACTCTTTTTATAATATATTTATAACAAAAACTGAAGCAAACTGAAGTGCAGTTTTATATAATTTTTAAAATTCACATCATTTTAATAATAATTTTTAATAAATATACTCGTATTAATTCAATGTAATGAAGTCATAATTATTTTACATTTATATTGTTGATATTTAATTTAATTTCTCAGATACGTTATAGTGTAAAAGAATCAGGCCTTTTTTAAATTTGAACAAATGTCACACTGCTGCTTCTCATTTTTAACTACTAAATATTTAGTTCTAATCGCTAAGGTGTACTACAGATTTAACCTAAATATTAGGTTCTATATCCAAATTACACTTAAACATACTAGCCAAATAGCAAACACGCGTCCTTAGGCATTTAGCCTCATGAGACCTGACATTTTCATTCAGCAATTTAACTGGGCGAATACCTTTCCCTGTGTGAAGGGTCGTTTTCATTTCGCGTAATCGATTGGAAACTTGTTTTCGGGTTATTCCCAACTGCAATACAAAATCCTTTTATGTACACACCGGGTCATTTAGTACAAAATCGACCCAGTTTAGTCAATTTAATTTTCCTCCTTATTCTATTTTATATTTTTATCTCAGAGCATTCTCTTCAGCATTATAGATTTATATTTATTGGTTATATTATAATATATTTTCTATATTACTTTTTCAGAATACGCCACTGTAAAAATACATGTGTTTCTAACGTCGTGTCATTATTGCTTAGGGGAAGTTTTATAAAAGGGATAGTGGTGTCATTATAATATAAATACGGCCACGTTTTGCTTGCAATATGTGAACACAACAAATGTCCTTGCTGCAATGTCGGCTATTTCGCGCCGTTAATAACACATATGTACGTTCCTGTTTGACTTATCGACGTTACTGTATCAATGGTTAAAGAAAGGGCGCATGAATATATTTTTTAACAATCATATTTTGATTTGAACACTACACAGATTAAATTATCTAACAAATTATTGCACAAACATAATAATATTATTAAGTATATTTTTATCATCAGCCTTTAATTATAAAGCATATGTCTTAATAATATTAATAATAAAAATTACAATATATATTTTAAAAAAATGCTGATTTTTTTATATTTTTAAAATATAATAATATGATACTGCTTACATATCGTTGCATTTTTGAAAATACGCAAAAATCAATAAAGTATTCTGTGTTTCAGACCATTCTTTCGTACGTGTCTCGCGGCGCTTTAGGAGCTCATTTATTGCCGTGACGCATGCCGCACAAGTGGACTCAAGTCTTTTAATAGCACACTGTATTATGTTTCTAATTTAAATTTCAACATTACAACACCTTAACCTTTAACCGCGTCCGTACAAGACAATAGCACGATTTATCGATCAACCCATTAAGAATTAATAAGATTACGCGCACGAGCGGTAACCTCAATATTTTCCGCTATATTACTTTCAGCGGTTAAAGCACGATTTCGCTACATAAACGGGATTATCGGGTTAAACTAGTATGCTCGCTTTGTGTGCATCTAATATTAATTAATCTTAGGCTTTATCTTATTAAATGGAAAGTGATCTGCCTTTGAACAATAATTACGCATGCGTTATGTGTCTATATTTAAACCTCGCCGATACTCTTTCCGAATTTAGCGACTTTAACAATGGCAGAGCTGTCCAAAACTTCGGACGATTATCGCATGGAAGGTTTTGTAGTCTTTTTATGGAGTTGAGAGAATGGGGGATTAAAAAAAGACATTATTAAGACACTATTGCGATTCGTTTTCACGGACCATTTGGTGGTTGTGTTTAACCAGAGCTAATTAGTCGGAATAACTTTAATCCGCAAATAATGTAATTTGGGTTGTGAGAGGGTACTTGAAATACATAATTGGTACTGATTTTTAACAATTTTATTAAGTAATAATAAAAAATATAGTCATTCTATACAAAAAAACTAATAATAAAGTAAAATAAAATTAAATCACTTTGACGTCAATTAATGTTTTTAAAAAAAATCGCCTTATTACTTATATACATCAATGTATATATCAATAATAAAACTTCAGCCATTTCCACAACAATGGATTCGCCATTTCCTAGCCAAGTATGGTGCAACGATTGGTTCTATGATGACGTCACTCTCCAAGGACAATGCATCTACTGTATGATGTATCATATGCAACCATGTGCGATGTTATCTCTCATGTCAAACATACGTTCACTTTATAATAAACTGCACACACGACAAGCGTTAATACATGGCGATAAAAAAGAGACACGGATAAAATATATTAAAAAAAAATATCATATAGCTGACCATACCAATAATATTCAGAACTAAACATAATCCAACAATGTCATTAATATAATATTGATTTAAATTCGCCATTAACTAATTAATGTATTACCTTTTTCTAAAAATATTATAATATATAAACATTTTAAAAATATAATACAAATAACGTATATATTGGAATTTATTAGTCTAGCAACGATTTATTCAGAAAAGCTAGTAATTTAAATAATTGTCAAAGTCACGTTCACCAAAATACGTCAGCATAAAATCGTTAATTATAAGTCTAGACTAGGAACTGATAATAACTGCCTAAGAAGGCGGTTTATTGCTTCTCTAATCCTTGATAGAAAAGAGAAAGGAAAGGAAATGAACAGAGTATATTAATGGAACTTGAAGGTTGCAAGCTTAACTTTAAAAAAATATATACTGGATACCTTAAGATTATACGAGTGTCAAATTTAATATGCTAAGCCCAAAACACATATGAATTTATATTCTAAATCACATATTTCAAAGCCAGGACGTTCTCAGAAGATCAGAAAATGAAATGCAGCACAAACCTTAAGTTATGGTGTGAAATCAATTTTTAATATCAGTACATAAACATACCTGAAAAAAACAGATTTAAATCTGATTGAAAATCTTTGGGCCTTCATTAATAGAACTTCACCACACTGCATAATGCAATAAAAATAGCTAAGCAATGTATTACTGTTTTATGTATAATATGAAAGTATTATATAAGGTTTGTATTTAAGTAAAGTATTAGAATATCAAAAAAAATAAGTTTAACAATCTGAATACGCCTGCAACAATTAGATAATAATTTTGGACGCTGGTGCCAACGACATTGAACAATACGATAAATATACTAGATAATGCTAGTTCTCGTTTCCCGTTTGAATAATGGTTCTCTAGCTGGCTGTCTAAGAAAAACATTAAGTCAGCAAATTACCGAACAATGGATAGGAAAACGGAAAATTTGAATATTCAACGACAAGCGGCAGCGAGACGATCGGTGATAACGCCAAAGAAAAGATTATGCGAATGTGTAGTAGGTATGCACTACCACATTTGTACATGGAACTCACGCATAATATACCTATACATACACAATTGGTAAGCTTTTTATACTTTTTCACAAATATCAACGCATTGTTATGAAAATGTTATCTATAAGTCAATTCTCGCTAGACAAGGTTCATTGTTCTAAATTAGTTTAGTTCATGGAATACTGTAGTCCTACTCAGTATTAGTCTCGTGTTGACAGAAAGCTTTAGTTATATTGCTGATTCTAAATTCCTATGCTAAATCTCGACAGTCTTTATTGTTATTATGTCCAGTTAGAGTCTGTTTTATATTATCGCGGCACTTTAATTAAAAAACAAAGCTTTGATTGAATATGTATTTTTCTAATGAAGCCGATTCAATTTAAAAATAACAGTAATTTAGTTGTTTACGTTTAGATTCCACCTGTTTTTTTCATCGCAACTTCACGTTGAAGATCGTGCTAATATAGACTCAGTTTATAGTTGGAATATGTTATTGTTTTTAAATATAAATATAGCCACTCTATCGCAAAATCCAACACTCTACTTTATCTTTCTTACGGTCATGAATGTGACTCGGAAATAAAATTACCAATAAATAAACACATATGATATTTAGAAAAAGGATTTCTGATTTTAAATTACATCATTATGTATCACACCTCATAAAAGGCTCAAGTTCAGAAATATTTTTCTTCAAAAGAAAAAACATCGTAGACAAACTCAGGAAAACAATTTTTTTAAGGTTCTTAAGAATCAGTTTCTAAAATAGCTTGAAAAGCGAACGAAATAAATTATAATAATAAAATTATTTCAGATGTATTTCATTGCTTAAGCACAGTTTTAAGCTTAAGCACAGAATTTAAAAGATCAATAAATTTAATTACACAGGAGTACTTTTAAAATTTGTTTAGTGATAAAATCATATATAAACCTTTTTGTACTGATATCCAATTAAATGTAACATGTAATAAAATTCTGTAAATTTTTTATTTTAGAATCAAGTGTGTTTTAAATACTGTTTTTATTATTTTTATAGTGTCATTTTACAAAAAAAAAAACATTTAATAAGCTTATTAACAGTCATTCTCTACAGAACAATGCCAAAATATTCGTGGCGACCGTTCTCCAAACAATATAACAACGTTCTTTAGAACCACTTAAAAACCGCTTTATGAAAAATATATGAATGTGAATAAGATTTTTTAGGAAATAAAAAAAATTTGCGCTTCAGAAAAATTTTCGTTTAAAAGAAACTTCTTAGGCTTCTTAAACCACGAAAAACAGACGCCATGCTTATTCAACCCTTGGCTTTTTAAGTCTCTTATTGAAGGTATTTTAAAAAGGCAACACCATGAACTGTCAATAAGTAAGTTTTATTCCTCAATTAAGTATGTCCTAGCTTTTGACTTTGCCGGATTGGGCTCTATTTAAGACACCTTCTCATCGAAGACCCTCAAAAATGCAGTCTCTAAAGCTGCATTTACAAAGCACGACCTTTTTAGAGTATCAGCCAGGAGTTAACGCCTACATTTATTGGACTCAGAGCCTCCATCGATAAGCCAGAAGCCGTTCTAATGCCACGCGCCACATACGGGGCTCTGTCGCTACGCGACCGTAATGCCAAGAGCCACATACAGGGCACTTACAAAATATCTTACTTAAGCTACGAAATAATATTACAAAAGTATTTATATATATAAAGTAATTTATGGAGAAACCTTAAAAAGTATTACTACTTGAATAACCGTCTTAAAAATAGCTAAGCGCTTCTGTTCAACATCTTCAAGGTTACCACTAGTTACTTGCGTCTTTGTAATATAAGAAACGTAATTTTTAATAACAAATGATAATTGGTTTAGAATTTAACTAAAATTATTTTTGTATATAGTGTTACGTTCGAATTTAAATGGCTTTTTTGTGTTTTTCTTCTAAAAACGAACGATCCTGTATTTAGGAGAAAAAATATAGAAAGATTTACACATCAGCAGTATACTTTTGTTTCCAGGTGTACTAATAACGTGAGAAATTAAAACATGAAGCCTCACAATGAAACGGTTGCCCTGCTCGGCGAATCCGTTCAAAAGTCAATTACGTAAATAAATATTTTCGCCTGAATACGTGAAATAATATTTATTAATAAAGCATTAATCTTGACTTTAACGACCTATGACGCATAAATCACGTGAAAATGAATTTTGAACAGAGTTTGATCATTTGTATTGCTTCCGTATTATTTAGCGGGATTTACGTCGATGGTTTGGGGGCACATAAAATCATACCTACAAATATAATATTTCTGGGTATTTATTTTGTTGCTGAGCAACGCTTATTAATTAATTTGTATAATTAATACAATAATAAGTGATTAATTAAAATACTAAAATAATTAACAATTAAAACATATATTTAAAAAAATACATTTTAATTTTTTATTATAAATATTTTCATATATATACTTTTAGGTATATATAGTATTTTATTTATTAATAAAAATGTCGAATTTTCATTTCTCGAGAAATTTGCTGATATCTCGAAAATTTTCTTTTGCAAAATATATATAGTTTTAAGATGGTTTAATAATTATTTATATAAAAGAAAACAAAAAGTTAAAATAAATAATGTATATTCTGAAGAGAAATTAGTGTCTTATGGAGTACCACAAGGGTCTAAATTGGGACCATTGTTATTTGTTTTGTATATTAATGATATAGTTAATAACGTAAAAAAATGTAAAATTCATCTATTTGCAGATGACACATTAATGTATTGCATAGGTGATAACATTAAAGAAATTGTAAATAATTTCAATAATGAATTAAGTATATTAGAAATATGGTTAAAGAATAATGTACTTAAATTAAATGAGAATAAAACTAAATGTATGTTTATTAATTATAAAAATGTGTTAGATAATAGTACCAAAATAGTAATAAATAACTCTAGTATAGAAATAGTGGATAATATAAAATATTTAGGAGTAATTGTTGATACAAAATTAAATTTTAAAGAACATTGTTTTACATATTAAAAAAAATTAGAAGAAAAATAGGTTTATAATCTAGATTAAGCAATATATTAAGTATAAATACAAAAAAAAAATTTACAATAGTATAATATTGCCCCATTTTAATTATTGTGCAACACTATTAAATATGTTAAATAAATTGGCAATAAAAGGGCAATGAGAGTAATCTTAAATAAAAATAGATTAACTAATTGTAAAAGTATGATTGATAGATTAGAATGGTTGAATGTTCAAGAAATATTGAGTATGAATGTTTTAGTATATATATATATATATAAGTTAGAAAATAATATGTTACTAGAATATTTTAATAAGTATTTAATAAGAAATAAAGATGTACATAAATATAATACTAGAAATAGAGAAAATTTAAAGATAATTAAGTATAAGAAAACGAGTACGGCTAGAGGAGTTATTTACGGAGGTTTTGATTTATATAATAGTCTTCTAAGAGAAATCCGAAACAGCAAAAATATAACGGGTTTCATAAATGGAATAAAAAAACACCTTCGTACATATAGAAATAAATTATAATATTAAGTCTTTATTATTGTATATTTTTATTTTTTCTTTCTGTTATGTATTTTTTATATATTTTTATATATGTTTACTAAATTTGTTAGATGTAAAGATTAGCTATTAAGCTAAATAAATTAATAAAATAAATAAATAATAATAATAATAAAAAAATAAATTTTTATGAATATTTTTAAATGTTTTACAACCGCTGCATAGAAAAAATTTGTCCCTATTGAAATTTTTTTTTCTTCAACGATCACCAATAATATTGTATTATTTTAATTACATATATTTCTCGAGAATTCTCCAGAAAATCGAGGTGAAAATAAGAATTATTTTTAAAAATATTAAAAAGAGCTAGAGACCAAAATGCCTAAGTATATCTAATTTTTTAACAATTGCTATTTTTAATAAATTATTCTGTGCCAGTACATATGAGCGGTTTTGTTGGTTCAGTAACATAGCTTAATAATACTATCTAGTCAAGATCAAGAATTTTCACACTAAGAATATTTCTGAAACAAACATTTTAGTGAGACAAGCAACCAACTTTTTAAGAATTACAATACCGATTTCAGTTACATTTTTAAAAGTTCCCAATAAACTGCTTTCAATTCGGTGGCTACATTTTCTTCAATATCTCCTACGTCCTAAAATACTTTTCTTGTGAGAACCTTATACATACATTTAAGAAATACACTTAAGTGCTGTATTCTAGGTAAAGTTCGCCCATCGAATTCTTGCATAAATTGTATAAACTCCAACAGGACTACTACTATAAAGACGAAGGTTTCCCTAACTTGGCTAATAAAAAGAGTTTTTCATATTCCACGTTTCACCGTTTTATCAATTCGCAGAAACGGCGGTTCCAATCGAGCGAACTCTCAACAACGTAAAATGCAGATCGTTTTTCGTTGAAAATGTGAATATTCATGAAGAGAGAATATTTTTTCCGCCGCGCCCTCACAAAGGATCTCTCGCAGAACGGAGAGACCGAGAGAGAGAAAGAGAGATAGGATCTTGAAAGGACACGAGCGCCCTTTGTTTAATTAGCTAAAACGGCGGAGCGATTCATTAAGATGTAAATCCGCCGGCGCAGTCAGCCATATTTCATTTCGCCGTTTCGAATCATTTTTCATGCTTCAATGATCATTGAATATTTTTACCTTTTACTGCGCGGGACTTCTCTTCCCAGCTGATGAACGGTAAAAACAAAGATATATATAGCGAGAGAGAGAGAGAAAGAAAGAGAAAAACGACGAGTAAAAATAAAATAAAACAGCGGTACAGTAGTACTAATCCGAGGTGGCGCGACTTGAATGTTAATCTTTTTTTTCGGCGGGTGTATAAAAGTGTCCCATTAGAATGCGGAGGTTGTGGCAGTGGTTAAATTTATTCAATATTAGCAATCGTGACTGGGTCATTTGCAAGAAACACTTTTTGCAGCTTATGCGAGCGTAGAAAGTCTTTTGTTTAAATTTGGAATACAAGATTTATGCTGAGAAAAATAGAAAGTTTATTAGAAAATAGATCAGTTGTATAGTTTTAAACTAATTATACGAACTGTAGTAATTAACAATACTTTGACAACAATATCTTGACACTGATGCAAGTGGTAAGCCATGACTGTCACAACTCACTATGATTATGTAAATTTGTAATTTAAAGAATAAATATATAAATTAAGCCTCTGCAGTTAATTTTAAAACGTTTTAATAAACGCATGACAGGAAATCGGGATTTATTTTTATAAATAAAGACTACAAGCTAATGGCATTCAAACAGGCATAAACGTAATAACATTTTTATCAATATAACTCAGATTACATTTTTCAGTATTTTTTATTTTTTCAATATAATATCATTTTACACAACCCTAATGAATTACAACTGCATTATCTGTAATATTTTTTTGATTTAGAATTAAAACAATCAATTAGAGCCGATTTGTCGAATTTTTTTTCCCAAAAAAAAATGTTTCATTGAAAGAAACAAATAGTAGTCATACGGGGCTGAATCCATTGAATATGGAGGCGACAATAAAACTTCTTAACCAAGTCAATCTAGCAGTGTGTTGGAATGTTGAAGAATATGTTTTTGCCTATTCACTAAGGATGGCCTTTTTTCACGCACTACAATACTCAATCGAGTTACAAGTTTACTTTTCATAGTTTAATTTATAATTTACAACTATTTGAATATTGAATAAAAAATGGATGAAGTATTCGAATATTCGAGTATATTTATTATTGTTTCTCGGTTTTTAGTTATATTTTTTTTATTTAATTAATCAAGGCAAAACATCAATTAATTGCTTGTAAAACATTATTTAACTAAAAAATAATTATCAGAAACAAAAAGAAAAACGTAAAACGAACTTTACAAAAACTTGCGAAGCACATCTGTTTTTTGAGATAAATATTTTGTTTCGTTCAACGAACGAATTATACGTATTTCGGTCATAGTAGGCACACGATAAAAATTCTATTCGCAAACATTTTACGAAGCGTCTCATTGTCAAGCATTTCGAAACAAAATAAAGGCACATAAAGGACCATGAATTTTTGAGCGACACAGAGAGAAAAAAGAATACAAATTGTTTCATTTTGCGATTTTTTTTTAATTTTATTCGAAATAGTTATAAACGAATATTTGATCAATAATTAGAATATTTATGTAGTCTAAAATCAAACAAAGAATTCGAATATTCTATTGACAATCCTAAACTATACACAAAAAAAAATACATTTATAATGCAATTTTAATTTAGGGGTTGATACTGCTCTTTTTGCGTTAGATAGACACTGTTTTTATCAGGACTCATTTTCGTCCCCAGTGATGTGATTTTAGAGTAATGGCTTTTATTGTTACTTTTTTTGGAAAAGAGAACATGTATTGATCCTCGTTGTTCTGTAGTGACTGGATAATTCATGGGGAAACCTAACACCCTCTTTCTTGCCAATATTTTTTAACCATCTGACCTTGTTTGATAATTATTTAATGGTTACCGTTATATATGCTTCAGTTTCAGCTCCTAAAACAATTTTATCTCTCAAGTTGTATGGTCCACCTCAAGGCTAATCCATAAATCAAAAACACCTAATTTTTTAAGCCATCTCGGATATTGTCTGACATCGAATATAAGACCGTTGCATTTATAATCATATGAAACTCATATAATATGCAGCTCTATATATTTTTTTTAAAGGCAAATTTCTCTCATTATTTCCTAACCAGATAAAATTGTTTTTTATTTCTTATTAAACAAAGGACAACGGCCACACAAAAAATAAAATAAGTGTTTATTACTTAACAATCCGAAGTTGACTATTTTCAAAAAATGTATTTTGAAAAAACGTAAATATTTTTGGCCACCCTAACACAGTGTTTTTTTGTAGTGATTATATTATATAAATATTATGAAAACATCTCATCAGTAGTACAAATATTATGAATTATATTAACAAGTAAACTTTAATTAATTGCAAATCTACATATGATTATTTTATAATATCTTATTTTTACTTTTAGGTATTATTTTTTGAATAAGTAGTATGCATACTTAATAAATATATTGTTATACTAAATATGCTTTAAAATAGAGCAGCAAAAAATATAAGTTATGAAAATTAAATGCTCTTTCAAAAATCTGAAGATAATAAATTAAATTAAAAAACACATTAGGTGTTGTATCATAAATATATGAAAAGTTAAACATTTGTATTAAGTTACCACTTAAGCTCCAAATAATTATAATTTACTCCAATCCAACAATGAATTACTTTTTTTATAATTTCTAATAAAAATATTTTTACAGCATTTCATATCTAAAGAATAGTATTTTATGATAAAATTGTATTTATTATTTTATTATTTTCTAATTTCGCGTATTATTTTCTAATAAAATGTAAAAATAAAATTAATGCTATTAAATTTTTCTGGCAAAAAATATATGTATATGAATATGTTTTGTTACCTTCAATGCTTCTTACACTATGTTTAACTAAATTATGATTGAGGCTTAGTCATGGACAATCATCGTTATTTCAACAGCAATACATATCGTGCAAAACTTATTAAAGTTGTTTTGCTTCGTATTATAAAAACTATTACATCACTAGGGACGTAAATATAGTTATTTTATTATCTAATCAATAATATGCAACTAATGCAAAAGAAGTATTGTATCCGTTTAAAATAAAAGAGGTATATATTTTATATATATACATTAATATATAAATAAAATAATTTTTATTTATCTGCTGTATATAATCATTCTACTTAAAAATTTATATTATTATTTGAAGAAGAAAAATATTTAATTAAAAATCTTGAAAAAGAATACATTAAAAGCAAAATAATGAACAAAATAGTAGACTACTTTTTTATTAGAAGTTATTGTTTGTATACCACATGTGACAATAAGTTAAATTTCAACAGTTACAAGGTTAAGACGTATCAAACATTTTATAGAGCATTTCTTTACAGTCTACATGATTTTTTTCTATTGGGGTAAAAACTAAATTGGCTTTCAAACGATGAAATATAATGGAATAATTTATAAGCATAACGATCATTATCCCCATACCAGTCACAGGATATGTCACTCACGGTAATAATGGAATGAATCGGGTATATACATACATACATATATACATATATGTATGTACATAGAGTCGATCAAGGACGTCTATTTTCTTACACATCGATAATGTGGGTGGAGATTCATCAAATGTAACGCAATTTTGTCCGAATCGGTTCCGTCCCTATGGCTTGAATGAAGCCGTTTCTGCTTTGACGCAGTTGTGTTTTATATTTTGCGCATTTTCCCAGATTTTTTCTATTTATATGAATGGTTTTATTACAATTCCCACTCATATATGGTTAAATTAAGAAATTTAAATATATATCTTCAAACATAAATGTTATCAAATCATTAAGCATATTTTTTTAGTATATTCTTAAATCATTTAGAACCGTATAGTCCACATAGGGTAAAGTTTATATTTAAGTAGTTTAGCTAATTATTTATAATAAAAGCTGTATATATTAAACAAACCTAATTTGTATATATCAGTTTAATATCTGTAATAATTACACAATTAATTTTAAAAAAAATATATCAATAGGCTGAACATCTAATATGTAATTAACGTTCGATATTTTAAAATTATACTAGTCAAGAAAATTTATAAAATAAAATGTATGTTCTAATATAATATTATATTAATTTTATAACAAATAAATAAGTTATTATTATCTATTAACAGAAGCTGTATTATTGCAATAAAAATAAATATTTTAAGAGCAAAGCTTTTTATAAATCGACAATAATTACTAATTATTGGTAATTAAAATTACACCACAAATATAAAAAGGATTCACTGTTTATAAGTATGCCATATGTTTTTTCTTCTCTTTTTAATAAATTAAATTTATTAAACAAATAAATTCATTGATTAACTTTTGCTAGAAAAGATAAAATTTTGCTAGAGAAATTGTAGATCGGATATAGAAAATTGTCTCCGTCCACCTGCAAGTCATTAGCTTACAGTATGGCAAAAAGAGTGGGCCTACTAAATATTAAAAATACGCGTAAAACTTAAAGCAACTTCGATCAATTTTTATTTATATTTTTACTATTTTTTAAGATTTATTGGGGTGCCCTACGATTATCGCTAAGCCTGTATGTAGAATTAAAATATACTAAGTATACAGTTCAACACGATCAAAAATTTAATAAAACCCTTTTAAAAAAATACAGTTTAATCGAAGCAAAGGTAAATAATTTTATTTTACTGATATTTTAATAAAGCATATGTGAATCTCACCATATCATTTTTACACTAAAAAATATATAGTAATTGATCAATTTATTTTTCTTGATATACAGACCATCTGGTGATAAAATGAGTCTTCAAACGTTACATAATAATTATATAGTGAAAGAACCTTTCACATTGTATCAGTTAACTTATGAAAATGTCAAATACATTGTGAAAAGTTTTTACGTTTGCTAATTAATATTGTTGGGTAAAACTCTGAGGTCATTCAAACGACCACTTCAAACCAATAAAAATGAAATACCAACTCGAGAGATAAATGGCCTATCAATAGATAAGATAACTCAATCCTTAACACTTGCGTAATATTTAAAAAAAATCGCGGACCACTTGGCTACCCAATTCATTTCAAAGCGTACTACTCATAAGTACCAGAAAACTCTCTTTTTTAAGCGTAAAATATGTGCGATAGACAATGCGTATACCTAAACCAATATTGTTTCACCTTGTAGCGTAAACTTATTTTGTTGGCTGTAGCATAAAGCGATGCAATTGAACCACCAACATCTTCATCTGTGATTCGCTAGAGCTGTCTCGAATCAATAATATAAAATATGTGACATTTGCCGCATCGGTAGACGATTTGAGGCAAGAGACGGTCCGAAAAAGATCCTGATTAGCACTCTGCTTGACAAGCCAGCTAAAACATCCTGACTTCCAAAAACCGCATTTGAGATGCGACAAAATTTCTTTCACGTGGTAAATCGTACATAATAAAAATAAACTAACTTTTTTGATATATTTTTGGCTACAAAGTCACACTTCAAGATATGAAGCACACAAAAATAAACAGATTTTTATTAAATGAAAACCTGATTGAAGACAGCAAGGCAAAAAATATGCTGTTTAGAATTAAACAATTTTAATAGAAAGTTTAATAAATCATCTGATCTAATATACATATGTCTGATTTTGTATATAACCCATCTCAAATCTAAACCATTGATTGTTTTTTTAGGCCGACTTGTTGATGGCTGACCTCGATCGGCAAAAACTCAAATTCGCCAACAACAACAATAATCGCCGGATGGTGGTCCCCGTATGTCGTGTGTTTATTATCGTTATCATCTCACACAACGCGTGACGACGAAATGACCGTGTTAAAGACATTCATTACGTCGCCGCGCCGCAAATTGTAAAGTCTGTAAATGACAGCCGCTTTTGCGGTGACAGCCGCGCGCGAAGAGACACAAGAAGAGAAAAGGGAGAAGGGAAGAAAGAAAGAAAGCAGAAATGTCTCACTGTCACTCGCGATTCCTGGAAAAGAAATCTCCTGGGATATGCTCTCAGAGTCTACTTTGATTTGTCGGAGTCGGCGCCGGACGAAATTCGCGAAGACACTATTGAAATCTTAATGAGATGTAGTGCGTATGGTAGGTACTGAAGCAGTTCTATGCGATAGAATAGGTAAAAGACATATCAATATGGATATTATATCGCAATATGTAGAATTGTAATTAATTAAACCACTGCAATGACGTATTTTATTTCGTCGCTAATTTTCATAATTTGTTAAAATCAAAGTGACTCACAATTTAAAATATCAACAGGACTAATTTCAAATAATCTTGTTAATATTTTAAATTGAAAAAATCAAAATTTTCTTAGACTTGTCAATGCTTTATAATTAATAAAAATATAAATTATCCGATAGCATCAAAAGAGTAACATTTAAGACTTTACGACACCCTATACTGTCATAATGTCCAATTTAAAACTCATAAAGGATGCTTAGGTTTGACGCTTCAAAGGAAATTCTACCACCTAGAAATAAAAGACACCGCCCCTCAATCTTCCCTAAAAAATCGGCTGAAAGGGCGTGGCGGCAAGGGGTTGTGCGAAAACAAGCCCTAATTCTCCGCGGTTTGTTTTCGCATTCCACAAGCGTATTTATCGCCGTTTAATGTTTGCAAAACATCGCCGTCCCCCTGCCTTTTGGTCGGCGGTCCCCCTGGGGATAATTTGCAGCTCGTCTTCTCCTGCGTGTTTCCTCGGACCTTTGAGTCTTTCCTTGGTCTTTTGAGCGGCGAAGATTTTGCCCCGCGGGCGACCCCCTAATGACCCGTATCTGCGGCCCGCGTAATCAGGACGCTCCTTTTAAAGCGGAGGGTCCTCCTTTTTATACAACCTTTATTTACATTACATTAGCGTCATTCTTTATTCAGACCGCGACGTGATCGGAATGGCCGAGATTCGCGCGGAACGGCGCAGACAGAGGCGTACGTATCAAAGCGTTTTTGGCAATCACGAAAAATGTTCAGCTCTACTTATTTTATATAATACTAATTCACCCCTATCCTACAACTTTGGCAACCAAGCGACACGGAGGAGTTTTGCTTCATATCTAAAGACTTGTCCATATTGAAAAGTTTATATATGCCTAACGGCACACTCTGACTTTTTATAGTATTATTCAACGAAACACATAATAGTTCCAAAAATATGTTTCTATTATCTCAGGATCAAGGAATACAAATACAGTCTAGTAAAAGAGGCAGATATAACAGAGAAAATGAGTTTCTAATATGCATAACACTTCCATCAAGATGAGTCTAGATTGGACGCATCTCATATTTATATTTTTTAGTATAGTTTTTATTAAATTTTTCCCATTTTTCAGATTTATTTAATAATTTTAACAATTATATAATATTTTTAGTGCTTATATTTTTTTCTAATAATATATTTTTTGTAACTTTGATGCAATACGATATTTTTTTTATATTATTGCAATTTTTTTATTATCTAAACAGTTTTTAAATGCCTTATACAAATTATAATAAAAAGGATCAAGGTCAGGAGATTATGGTTGGTGCATAATAACATCCAAATTTAATTATTTTAGCTTGTGTTAGGTCATCGTTGCCAAATGAGGTCGCGAATTGTCATAGTGAAAAATTATCCCCTTTTTGTTTGCCAATTGAGGTCTAACCTTTTTAAGAACGGTGTTTAATTTTGTTAAATAATTTCAATTACGTTTGGTTACGTTCCAAAAGTTCATAATACACAGAACTTGCAATTCCACCATACACAAAGCATTACCTTTTTGCATGGATTTCTGCTTTCGGGGTGGTTAATGGGGTTTACCCGTGTATAGCTCAATGTCTTTTTCATGTCACATTATTGTAGAAAACCCATATTTAATGTTCGGTTAACAATCGATGCAAAAAGACACAGGTTGAAGCACAGTCCAATTGATTGGCGGCTAACAATTGGAGAGGAGTCAGAACTTCGTAAAAGAAATATTCTTATGCAATGCAAATGTCTCACGCCAGTTAACTGGTTGATTTTTACCTTAATATTTTGAAGTAAAGCAATTATGAGATTCAACTTGTCAACATCATTCAAAGTTCGCTGAGTATGGCATTTATTTACCAATAAAAAATCTTTGAAACAATTTTTTTTTAACCACCCTTGTGTCAGTTTAATTTTAATGACATTTTCCCCTTACATGTCGCAAATGTTTTTGTTTGGCACAGTTGCAGGAGTACCTTAACAGTGTCGTATATTGAATTTTTCGGCAGACATTTTAAAAAAATGTTATGGCCCTCTACTACCCAAGCCAAATATGAACAGAAAGTAGCAAGGATCCCTTGTACAAATAAATAGTGTAAAAACAGAGGTTGTTTATCAATTTAGAAAAAAAAAATCATCATAAAAAATGTCAAAACTTATGCATCACCCCAATTTGTCAGAATAATAATATTTTTTTAACCTTTTTAATAAATATTACACCGTACTACTTTTTAAAATAAAAGATCTCCTGGACAAAGAAAATTAAAACATGTTCATAGCATTATATAGATACTCCAGAGAAAAATATATATGATATAATGATTTATTATTTATCGAATCCCTTACTTGCTGCTAAAATAAAAGCAATAAATTTAATTATTAAAGTTTTAAGTTTAACTTTGACTCTGACTTTATTTAACTGAATTACCCACGCACTTTACAATTCAAATGTGTAGTTTATTAAGAAAATATAGTGAAAAAATAAATATTTAAGTGAATTATATCATTAAATTTAAAAATGAAATTCGTAGAATTACAGAATTATATTTACAATAATTGCTGCTTGACTTACGTTTTTTTTTATCTCAATTACTTTTAATTTACAATATGTATTAATAGTTTTAATAATGAATTCCTTGCTTATATAATATTTAATATACTCAAATTCATAGTGTTTCAAACTCTAAATTTAAAATAAAAAAAGTAAAGATGATCGTTTTCACATTAATTGAAATGTTATTAAAGTAAGAAAATCAACTTTAATAGGGAATAGAATATTTAAAAAGTTAAATTTCGCATGAGTTTCTTTTAATTAAAAGATTAATCACTTAGGATTAACTTTTTCTGTCAGTCAAGATTAAACAGTAACTGACATTATTCCAAAATTTCGACGAATTCGATAATCCGTAAAAAAAATTGAATAGAAAGTATCGATGATATTAATAGATAATATTAACTTGATGAACCTGCTGTTGATATAAATTATACTGAATTCATAAAATATTATTTCGAATATATGTATACATCTGCAAGATTCATTTAGGACTTAAATTTCAGCCATTGAAAATCTGAGACTAAAAATAACTAGCGATGAAATTAACATTATCAGCTGTAAGCTTTTAAGGCACTACAATCTTTAGCAACAAGAAAATTTATTTATTTATTTATTTATTTATTAAAATTATAACCATCGTGACCTGACAGGCAAACCTAATGCGTCACGATAGTCAAAAGTACTAATACATCATAATACATACAAATATAAACAAGACAAAACAACAGACACAAATCACCTCAACAGGTGTGCATTGTCCCATACGAACTGAACCAAAACTCCATATGTGCAAGAGAAAATGTCAATATTTCTATGGACAGAATTGAGCAGATGAATAGCCTTAGCCAGAGAAGAGTTGGCAAGTGCTCCAGTTCTAGACTTTACAGGCAAGAATAGTGGACGCGACCGAGAACTATAACCACCTTCAGGAGCCCACATTTAAAGCTGCTCGAGCACTGAAGGATTGTCTACGATGCCCTTGAGCAATTTCCAGAAGTGTTTAATTACATAAACACTTCTGCGAGTCGACAAGGAAACGTATCCCAGGGCTCCTAAAATAAAAGCACTAGGAAACAAGAACGGATAATACCCGTATTCCTTCAAGTATAAATATCGAAGAAATTTACGTTGTACTTTTTCCAGCTTCAATTCATTACATTGATTCATTACGCCTGGGATCCAAATGATGGAGCTAGTTTCTAGTATGCTGCGGACTAGAGTATCATAAAGAGTGCGCAATACTAAAGTATTCCTGAAGTAACGCGCATTTCTCAAGATAAAACCGAGCACTTTTAAGGATTTGCTATGAGTCTCTGCAATGTGCTGGCTAAATGAAATTAAAAATTGAGACAAACAAGACGATGTCTTAAAAAAAAGTTTTGCATTGAGTTACCAGATCGCAGCTGTTATTCGCGACAGACCAGGTAGGAGGTCAAACATATAAGCTAAGTAAAACCTTGACTATACTATATTTATGGTTTTTAAGCCTCTATTATTTTTTAAAATGGGAGAAATCTTTACGCTTTATTCAGTATTAATGAATTATATGCTAGTAATAAAAAAAAATATATATATACATATATAGTATAAAAAATACTTCACTATTGACCACGGAGGTCATGAATTTTTTTTTTTGTTTTTGTCAAGTATATTCCAGTTCGTCTGATTTTGTGTGAGATGAAGGGCAATCTTAGATAAGGACAAAGCCCACTTTACTGTAGCAAGGCCTACCTCACCACCTTAATGCATCATAAATACAAAGTGACACTTCATTGCGTAATCTATAATTGCTGATGCCATGCGAGATGTAAAACAAAATTCTTATTAACTTTCCAATTTAATAAGAATTCCTTTGAGTTGCTAGAGAAAACTCGCAGGGTCTAGCTTTCTAAATGTTACATAACATATAGTAAAGCTGAATGGTAATCGATTTATCGAAACGAATCTAGATGCTGTAGGATTTTATTATTTTTAAATCATTAGCATTGTATAATTAAATACAAAAACAGCAGTACACCAAGATTTATCCTTGTAGCACTCCAAAGCATGTATGAACTGAGTTAAAATCAACCAGGCCGAAGCGCCACTCGTTTATGTCAAGCTTACATAATTCGAATCACAAAACGAATCCAAGAATGAAAGTGCGCCCTTTGAATTCTTTTTGCCCCCCATCGACACGCCACTGGGTCGTGCTTTCGTTAGGGAATTTGCGTATCCTCGCGCAGTACGTGAGCCGGAGACTCGCGTTTATTGCAGACCCACGTATTACATTCAATCAACGTCTCCGAATCGGGCCAGCGGAACACTTTTCGACAATTTTGCGTCCATTTCGACGATTCGGAACAAAAATTCCAACCACCATGGAGGCGGTGTTACCCTACCGCTTTTTGGGAAAATGGTGTCGCGATAAACGCTCTGAATGTCAACGGAAATGATCATGTGCTATTATTTTCGTGCGTATTGTATTTTATATGCGAGGGTCCCGTAATTTATTGTGTATTAAATATAACTGAGCTCAGTTCGTGAGGAAGTTCTCGTGAGACCGTAGCCTCCTGTAAAATATAACAGTTTGACCTTTACGCGAATGGCTGGATTATGAGCAATGAATAACGTTTGTGTATATTAAAAATACATAATATTATAGAATACTGTATGTTTGTACCGTAAAAAAATATGAATACTAATATAACTAAAAGCAAATTTTAACCCTAGAACTACTTCCATCTCAATATTTATTTATTTGTTTTTAAATAATTTTATCAATCTTTGGCTAAAAGTAACATAAAACAGATTTTTGCATAAAATATTATTTACTGATCAAAATAGTTTGTATTTTGTCAAATTATAATATTTAATACATGTTGCAGTCAAAAATAATTTATTACAGTTTTTCTAATACGGCAGGCAATTAATAATAATGCACCAAATAATAGGCCCTATTTTTTCAAAATTCCCACATTTTACTTATTAAATCCTTCACAAATTTTACAATAAAAAAATTTTTTAATGATAAATTAATTTCTTTAAGAGGTTAAGTGTCTATTTTATATATGTATTTCCAAAATAAAAACTCTCTTAACTTAAATCCCAGATTTAAGAATAAATGTACCACACATATTTTAATCGTTCCAAGAGTTTAAAATATTTAGGGATCAATAAATACGCACAGTCTCGGTTTACAACATTTGGAAACATAGCATCTATAAAAATACACGTGTCGGCAATCTAGAGTAGAAGTATAAATGGAAGAAGGAGGATAATTTATACATTAGTTTTTTTATTATATATATTTAAATTTTTTATATGTACTATAATATATAAAATTCAATTTACCACAAAATTAAACTCGACCCTAAATAATCACATGATTTTACGTTTACACTTCTGATTTTAAAATTATTTCTTATAGCTCTTACTTTTATCAACTAAAAATACAATAGAACACATGTATCTCTTATTTATTAATTTTCCGTGCTACACAAAAATCACTTCTAATCCTTTAAATAGAATTATGAATTTATGTAAAAAAAAATGAATTTTGCTTATGTGTAAATATTACTTCTAGCCATTTTATTTAAACGTTACTGAACTTTTGTTCTTAAAAAAACTGGTCATTTAGTTTGTTGCTGGTGTTATTTTTTTACACATGACTTATTAGTGTTATGTATAAGCAATATTTAGTGGCGTCTGTCATGTGTCACACAGATGGAAAAATAAAAACTAAAATAGTTAAGTAGCAAGATAAGGGATGACTAATCGACGGAAAAATTTATTTGTTACACAAACGTTCAAATTCCGTTTCCCAACACTCTCTCTACAAAACAAAACAAGTACAAAACAGGTAATCCTAATTGCAAAAGCAGTTTAATTGCTCACGAGGACGGACATAAAAGTCTACTACAATGCCAGATCTTCTATTTTGGCCATTCGAGTCTAAAAAGAGAGCGTGTCTCGCACTTCAAATCGTTATAGAGGAGTGCACGACCATGAATAATCAAATTTATTTATTTATTTAGCTTAATATAGCTATTATATTTTTACACAATACATATCGCAACAGCAAAAGAGCTGCGCATATATATATATGTACATAAAAATAAAGCTTAATCTATAATAAATAAATATTATTTTAAGGATTAAATTGCGCTTCACTTCCACCACACATTAAATATTGAAATAACATTCAACCAACGGGTAAAAATCTGTGGTGATCATACACATATGCCTACTTTTAAAAATGTAACGTTAATTATCATCCATCAACAAGGAAACAAGACAATTGCGTAAAGGATGAGATCACACACAAAGCCCTCGTTACGACCAGAAAATCACATAAATAACATGTTTTTTGTTCTTGCTGTAAATTTTCTCTGTCATTGAGAGAATATTTCTTTGTTGCGAAATGGTCACGGGTACAATTAATCACCGGATCTACAAGATTCCCGTTGCAATGCAATACGACCTTGGACAATGCCCATCGAGTGTATGCCGCTTTTTAAAGGTATTTTTGCCGTTCTAAGAAGCGACTGCAGCGATTGGCTGGATGATTGCTGCATAGTTGTGATTGATCAGCAAGCTTTGCATACTTAAGCCTGGACTGGGATGAGGAGAAGGCAGTGACCAACAGCCACTCGAAGAGACCAACAGACGCCCGAGGAACTTCTCCATACGAGCACCACCATAGCAGGAAGGGAGCAACTTTCGCTGTACACTCGCTGCCACGATTCTCATGGACATCATCCCTGCGCCAGCTTCTCCACCACCGCTTGGAAAAAAAATCTCGCGATTTTTCGCTTGCACAATTGTAATATAATATAATAAAAATCTAACTAGGGTTCTCAAACCTTAAAAATCTAATAAAATAATATTTTTAATGAACCAATTTTTAGTATGCAAATTAATAATGATAATCCATATCATTGACTATGACCCAAATGTCAGATTAAATTATTTCGTCGTCACCGTTGAACTTCTCGCTCGGCAATATTTCACAGGCAATAAGAAATTCTTTCATCTCAAAGCATTTCCACGTACACAATAATATCACACATGATATAAGACCACCGCAATAAGCCACATACACACCCATAATATGTGCGCGAGTAATATATTATAATTTAGCACGGCATTAAAAGCACCCAGAGAGATCGGCCTTCATCGCAAACTCCAAAATCAGATACAATTCCACGGCGTAAGTTATGAGATAACTTACACGATCATAAATCAAAGACAACTTGTAATAAATGTCGTATCTGTATCTTGTACGCATTCTCACATGTACATAAACGGTCACTAACACTACCGGTTTTGTTTAACAACATTTCTTGCGTAGACCAATTTAGTGTCGTGAAAATTATTTAATAGTGCGTTAACGCCCACTACATAAGGAAAGCAAAAAGGCTTTTCCTCGCGAATTTCCTCGTTTTCCGCGTTCAGTGTGTGTATATATGTATGTATGTATCACGCGTCGTAGTGCCGAAAAGTGGGTTTAACTATTAAATTCTCGTAAGCGAGTCCACCCTAACCAGCTACAAGTAACGTTAATATAATGTGTATCGTACAGCCTAAAGTTGGTTGTTTTCGACCGCATAGAATCTCGTTCAATTAAATAATTATCACTGTAAGTTCATTTATGTGACAGATTGCCTAAAAAAATAAAGTACTCCACAAATATGTTTAGCTCATTAATAGAACCTTTACATGACGTTTTAACTCGAATTGCTCACCTTAATATTCATCCGTAATATTAGGAAAACTCATAAAACCAAATCAGATGCAAGCATATTATACAATTAGGCTAATTTAGAATGACTTTGAAAGAAGAGTGTAAATCTATTTGTTATTCTATTTGTGTATTTGATAATGGTTAACTAGTGCTTGACGGCAGATCAGACACACAAAAAGTAAACAGCTATGATAAGAATTGTAACGACCACACACACTCTTATTACAATGCAATATGACCATGGACAATGCCCATCAAACGAACGTCGCTTTCCTAATGTGTATACCTTTCACCATTCCAAGAAGCGACTGCATCGATTGACTGGATGATCGCTGAATAATTACGATTGGCCAAATTTACTATGGCAGAAAGGAACAATTTATATGAAGTTCTTAAAATAATCGGCAACTAGGGCTACTAAAAATTTATAAAGTTATACGTGATTTGTTAGATATTCGTAAATAGCAAAATGGTGTTAAATAGAACGGGATATAACGATTTAGAGTATAGTCTTAGATATGGAAGACCAGCAAAAATAGATGATGTCTTGACTGTAGAAATAGAAACAAATCCTATTCAAACTATCCATCAATATGCCGATTTAATAGTGCATAGATACATAAAGAAGATTGGGAAGGCTTGAAAACCAAAATAGGAGCTAATTTTGCACTATCAACAAATTGATACAAAAATCCTGCAAGTTAAAAAAATTATTTAAAAACCATATAAAATGAATCGTGTATTATCTGAACGATATATTGCATCATACGAAATATACTACAATATTCTGAATTTTTTTTAAAATATACAATTAAAATTTCTAAATAAAAAGTAATATATTTTAAATCAAGAGCCTAAAAAAAATGTATAGCTATTTCAATACTTTAGTAATTAACATTTACTTATTTATTTAATTTAAAGTAACTTTAAGATAATTTCTATTACAATTTTATAGCCGCAGGGTCATAAAAACGAGAATCAATGTAACTATAATATTAATCTACAGTTAAAGCTCTGCAAACCTTCATCGTGACGGTTTCTAAATATCGTTTGTAGCCATAGCAACAAAGAGTCTTTATTTGTAAACGGATTAAATGTTCTTGTCAATTATTTTTTACTACAAACCCAATTCACACGACAAACTCAATTATACAAAAATCCGCGTAAAAAACGTGCCAAATACTTTTTTCTCGACCGGAAAATTCTCTAATGCTTCGGGAAAAAAATCAAGTACAGAATCGGATCGAGTGAGAGTGAGAAAAAATTCTTAAGCGTTATGTGACGCATTGAATAACTTTCTAAGCCGGTTAGTTCAAGGTGACGTGTACATTCCAAAGTCAATATATGCATAAAATTTTCGCGATGAGATCAGATATCGATGGGAATCAATAAAAATAACAGGAAAACCAGTACTCGACGGGTTAAATGTTAATGATATGCAACGTCTCATATTTGAACATAAATTATCTAACAATCGTGTAAAAGATGAATTGATTTTTATTTATATATGTATGTATATAATATTTAATAAAATTAAATACATGTATATTGTTACTATATTAAGAAATACCACTGGGTTGAGATTTTGTAATGGATAACAAATTACTTCATATAAAATATTTCCTAAAATACTTTATACTTGATTTTAATTATTTTATATAAATATAAACCAATAAGAAAATACTCAAATTTATTTTTAGCTTTTCTTATCAACTTAGGACCTCGAGTACATTATGCGTCTTGTATATCAAATAAGCGTCTAATTTCAAAATAATACAACTGAATCTCTTTGAAAGAGAAAGTTAAAAAGAAATTTCCAGAATACGTTTTTATTTATGAGTAAACTAATATACCGTTTATTTTTATTGTTCGTGAAATTATGCACTAAGAAATGTGCTTTATAAATCTACATATATTAGTAAAAAAAATACAACTCATACAATTTGGGATTAATTATTTAGCTGTGCTTGCATTTCCATAGGAGTTTCTACTAGAGTTGTACTTAGAAACAACAGTGCAGATGATAAAATTAAAATGAATAGACAATAGTCATGGTAACGAGTGACATATTTTACTTAATTTTATCTTAAATTAATAATAACGGATTCACACATGTGGAGACTATTACTATTATTAATTTTATGATATGTACAAAGTAGAACAAAAGCAAAGAATCGGTAAAAAACCGCGTTAAAAGCGCCATAAACTAAATGCCCTTTGTCTTTACGACACGTCGGCTTTTGTTATGTATACTAGTGCATACCGTACGTGACAATAGAATATTTTTCTAAAAGAAGCATAACATTCGGTATCTTAACACACGCACAAAAATGTTTATACTGACGAACAAATTAAATTTAAGCTCGGAATAGCGTAGTCCGAAATATATTATTAAAAAAAACGGCCTAGGCTGTATCGTGACATATTTTAATTATAATATATAAGCACCTAATAATTTATAACTAATTAAACAGCCACCATCGATTCGTATATTTTTAGTTAGTGGTTAATACATTATGTATGATTGACATGCCCAGTTGGTACAGATTTACCTTGTTTTTAACGCACTGGGCTTACACCTGGTAGGTAACAACGAAAGATAAACAAATTTAAAAATAAATGCGGAATTATGCAAGAGTGCCACACAGCCACTTCCATACTGATTCACTTCCATCAGCATTTGTTATGTCTTATTCCTGACATAGAACATAAGATTACCCAATATCGCATTAAGTGGAGCTACGCTTTCTTTCGATTAAATAAAAAAAAACGCTTCTCTCTTCACGTACAACATCTATAATCCAAAAATCAACGCAATCTTCGGAGACGATTAAATTATTTACACGCAGACAGGGCTACGGAAACATCAAGAATATACTATAATAATCAAAACTGAACATGATAATAATCCCTTTGCCTCTAATATTTATTTATAAGACTTATATAGACAATAATACGCTCAATAAAAATATTAACTAAAATAAGCTTATGCAATTTTTATAACATAATTTTTTATTCGATTTTAAAATATATTAATACAATTTAGAGCTCCTAACACAACTTAAAACCAATGCAATAAATGTATGTGCGAATGAAAAATGGCAAGGGTTAAAAAATTTAAGCTTTGCCAAAAAAAAGTGTAAAAAAATAGAACATTTATTTCTTTCTCGTGTCATTTATTAGTTGTAATGTAAATATTTTCAGAAAAACGTGCCTTCTAAGAATGGATTTTTTGTGACTTTTTTTGATTTTTAATAATAATAATTTATTAACGACGACAACGATAAACGGTATAAAAGAGTTTGCCGAAAAGATGTGACGGGTGGCAATAAGACACAGATTGAGCCGCTGCAGTAGTATGTTTATTGAATGTTGTTTACAAAATACGGGGCACGAGCCCGCAACGACGCGCGTTCGAACGCGCCGAAGGTTGCCAGTGGAGAGAATTCGAATTTGGCTACAATAAACCTAAATAAATACATAAAGATAGGCTCCCTACAAGAGTATTTATAGGTCTATAGAGTCTTAGAAAGCACAATATGCATCGTTCATTGCAGAATCTGACGATTACCGAAAATGTCATGTCATACGAAATAATCCCAGATCATTCATTGGTGACTTATGACGTTTTAGGTACTAATATATTTAACTAATCGTAAAAATAACTGATGATAAAAAAGTGTGGTTACTTATTATTGTATTGGATCTGCAATGCATTAAATATATACAATAATATAATTATTTACAATCAAAAATATACTATGAAAAAGTGTTTTTTTAATATTTGCAGTCCCATGGAGCAAGTGCTATTTTTTATAATCAATTTTATCAGTAAGTATGCATTTTTACACATACTTACATTTACTCAACTGCATAACCAACCAACCAATATAATCGATTTGTTTTATTTTAAGTACGATATCGTGTATTTTATATATAAAATAGTAAAAACAAATATATTCACGTGGCGTTGCCATTAAACTGTTAGGTACTTCACATATATATTCATAAAATAAATAAATACCATTTATAAACATGTCTCATGTGTCTAAAATCCAAAAAATAAATTCTTGCGTGCAATAAGGCGATGCTAGTTTTGCCAGCACGAAAATATAACCATAAAACCGAGTAAGCTGAGTGCTCGCGGAGATAAAAGAGGCAGATGCGGCTCGGAGCCAGCTCATTTGCCGACCAACTTTCAGAAAATTTCCTCAGGTTGCCAAGGTAACCGCTCATTGGCGAATCTCTGGATGCTCCTAGACTGCATTAAGATATGATCTGCAACCGGCAAAGTTTAGTCGGCGAAAATCCGCAGCGATATCCCGGGGAAATGTCTAAATCCCAAACGTGCACGTAACTAATGAACCGAGGAGATGCTGACAAGACGACTTCATAACAATTTTTCATTATTTGTCATACACACATTCATGATAAAAATGAGGGCAAATGATAATACATAATAAAAACAATAATGAACTCTTACTGTGTACACTAATTCTTTTAAAAAAATCAAAACCGAACTAAGCCCAAATACCGTCAAATTATAATATATTAATGTTGAACCAATGATTCATTGATATATAATTAATATACAATCATATTGAATAGTATACAATAATGTGTTTACCATTTATCATTATTGTCGCATACTTTCTCACAGCGTTACAAAGCATTAAGATCATGTCAACCGATTAGATGCGATGTCGGATTTTATTACACGCCATTACTGACATAATGCACTTATAGTAGTAGCTCATGTTTAATGCTTAACATGAGAAGTGTGCCGATTTACATTATATAACTGTTTTCAATGTTGAAAATTGCGTAATTTTGCCGGTTCAGTAAATTCAGTAAGTAAAATTTTGTACTTTATGGAAATGATTTTCACACATCGCCGCTTTCGTTCGCGACTCAAATGTAAGTCGATTTAATTCCGGAAAATTTGTAAACGCTATCAAAATAACACAACGTAATATATAATATTATTTTATTAAAAAAAACACAACTCGCTTCCTAATCGGCCGCTTGGGAAATGGCGCAAGTACACAGATGGTTCTAAGTATTATTATCACAGACTATGTTAATAATGATGGGTTATTCGTTATAGAAACTGGGTCAGTGGGTTGTTTTTGGACGATTGGGTGTACATTGGATTGAGTTGAATAAAATCGGGACAAACGATCGCTTATATTTGTGAATTTATCGATTCAAGTTCTGGTGATGAAATGAAATGTATGGAATTGCTTGTGTATGCCAAAACGAATAAAAACATATATACCTTTGAATGAAAATGTATATAGAATCCTGTCCCAGAATTTCTCAATCAAAATTATGAAAGGTAAAACACTCTTAGAAATCCCTCTGGATTTGAGATTTTAATTTAAATTTAAAAACTTATTTTTAAATGGCCTTCAAATAGATGAAAGCTAATATTGACATTTTATAAAATTGTACAGAAGTACTCAACGACAATATTTGCTAAAGTTATTATAGGTAACTTTTTAATAAAAAGTGTAAATTTTCCTATATTGGCAGATTTTCATTTCATTTATTTGTATTTGATTTATGTCACTCACGTTAAATATGAAAATAGCTAAAATAAAATATATGAACACCATGAACTCTGCTTAATTCTTGAGATATATAAAAAGGCAAGTTTCGTTTTTCCTTATCGCAAAAAAATCTTTTAATTTCACATAATTCTTAAAACAAGTATGTAACCTAAGTTATCACCTTAATTTTTTACCAACATTATAAATTAGATATTGCTATGTGATTAAGTTAATAATAAAAAGTTTGTGAAATCATATTAGCGATATTATTAGTATTTAAAATCCACATATTGATTTAGTCATACTAAAATTTTAAATCTAAATAAAAACATTGTGTTTTTTCGATAAGAATTAAATTGCAAGTTTACAGCTAAATTTCCAAAAATAACTATAAATTACGGATAATATACATATAATATTATACAGATATAATTATTAATATAATTTTAATATACATATAAAATTATACAGATATTGCGAAATAACACAAATAAATGATTAATCAATTTATAAATAAAATTAAAAGTTGATTTACAACACAGAATTATTATTTTCCCATATGTTTTCCTTTGTAGATTTAATTTATTTTTTATTCAATAATAACAGAAAAATTCTAAGCACAGGTTTTAATATTTTTTTAATTGAAATTTCATGATTTCTTGTAAATAATTATGAAAGATAATATATATTTAATTAATTTAAATTGAGCTTTATACGCAAGAATTTTATAATTACAGATTTTCAAGATCAAAAAAGCTTACAATTTATTACAACTTAGCTTTTTCCTTATATAAAAAAAATGATTTGATTTATGCACAAGATAATTCATTGATTTAAAATATGTCATTACTTCTATCAACTATTTTTAAAAACAACTAAATTTTGTAGCAAAAATATGCTTTATGTATTATGTTATATATAATAGTTAAGTGTGACAGTTAAACCACAAAAAAATCCAAGTAAGGTATGATATTGCAAACTGCACTGATAATAACGAAAAACTTTTAATAATATAGTACAATATAATTTTCAATGCACATAATGTTTTTTAAATATAAATATTATTTACGAGTATACCTTAGAAAAAAATAGGTAAATCCGTCTATACCATCCGAGGTAGTTGCGACATGATCTGTTGCAAAAAAATTTTAAGGGTCTATAAAACTATCTGATTTATTTGCAACTTTTTATTTTCATAAGATTTTTATTAACCTAAATAATTTATACCCCTGAATAAAATCACTCCAAATAGTCTGTGACCCTCAAGAATACACATTTTATTTTATTTTTAATTTACTGAATTTTAACGGCCGTTACGTAAATAAATATTTATAAGACAATAATAAGTAGTCTGTTTCGCCCTGAATCATGCAATGGACAGGCGATCGAAAACTGTAATTGACATGGACTTCCTCTCATGTTCAAGAATATATAAACTCGAACACAGCTGTCCTGTTTTTAATTATGGCAAGAATAATCTTCCACCAGGACCTTTCATCAAGAATATGCTATTTGTATATAACAAATTCAGCCAAACCACACCAAAACGAGTCTTATAAAACTAAGACACACAAGAATTCAAGCTGATCCTATAGACGACTTGGAGGCTCTGTAAGAAGTAACTTATACGGTAAATTTATAAATAAATTAAAATTAAAAAATCGTTAACCATTAGCTACCACACAAATCAAATTTAAAAATGATTAGTTCATATATTTATTATCATATACAAATATGATTTGGTGTCGTGTGAACGAGCCATAAGGATATATTATATATATATATATTTGTACGTACGCTCTAATATTTATATAAATATATTTGTGTGCAAATTTGTGCGCATATACCGTACATAACAAGCCTTTCAAGCAATTCCAAGCAAATTAATAAATTCCGTCTGAAACATCATACAACGTGCGTTATATGCTATATTTTCCAAAATGAAAGTACAAGTATCTTTTCTCAATATGAACAGTCTTGGTATTGTATCAACCTATAAAATTTCCTTCATAACAAACAGCGTCCAATATAATCATACGATAACAATGGATTTATATATATTTTTTTATCAAAGACGTGTTTGTTATTGTATTTTAGTAAAGCACAATATCAAATTCAATTAATGCAATATTAAAATTACTGAGAAAAATATTTTAAATAAAATATATTTAGCCTAATATAGACACGTGTTATTAAAGAGCAAGCATTTATATATTACAAATTTACGTACATTATGAAATACGTTACACCTAATTAAGCAGACGTTTGATACGGCGAGAATTTATACACATGTTCTACCTTTTAAGCGCTATTTTACACGTGTATTTATGTATTTTGTTATACAGCGTTGCGAACGTTATGTAAGGAGCGAATATTACTATTGTGCTGATTTTTGGCACGATCACAATATGGGATTTTCATCATATCTCGTCGTAAATTTTGTACGACGCTCGAACGAATTCTGATTTATTAAAAAAAACATAGGGAGAAAACATGACAAAAGCATTGCTTTCTTCGATATATTCTACAATATTAATGCGCAAATATGGTTCTACACTATAGTATTGTTTATGTAGAATTTGTGCTAAATGGAAAAGGCAACCGCGTTTTTTATGACGGTGCGTCAGTGGAAAATAAGAGATAAAAACCATAGAAAAATGTGAGAAAATGTGTCAATGATTTCTTTACAATGACGGTACTCCTTCACACACTGCTCTTCTCTCTATTCAATACTTTTTTTGCGGTAAAAATATTTCTATGATGCCTCTTCCTTTGTATTGAATCGTTTTCCATTCATCCAATGTAGCATTGTTTTAAATATTAAATGAAGATAAAAAGATTTTATGGTGAATGTGATATCATAACAATATAGCATTCTAGACAAACATTTATAAAATATGATGAGCTACATTTAGATTTTTGTTAGAGAATTTTTAATAGCATATATGTATGTATGCATGACCTATTTACAGATAAAGCTAGTGAAACTTAATTTAAATTATAAAAATAATAATATTATTTCAAATCTTCTAGATACTCTAAAGTAAATATCAAACGAGATTTATAAAGTAGTAATATTTAATAAATAAACATATTAGTATTATACATATATAGAATTATTTATTAAAATAAATTATAATAACCACATTTAAAAGTAACAATAGCACTTTTAACATGATTGTAGATATTTCAATCACATACACAATTTTTATAATTCAGAGGTCATTCTAACGACCATTAGAAATCTAAAATCTCACAAGTCGCACCACACACAGTACTTTCAAAAGAATGAAAAAAATATCTCCTGACCACACAATCGCGTTAAAAATTGTAAATATTGCACAAACCACCTAATAGCACATACGTCCCGAGACATTAATCATCCATAAGTACCGCCGAAAACTACTCATTGTTTGGAAAAGACGCGCGCTATACAATACTTTCTAACCTACGCATAATACTATCGTTTGGTTATCTATATGGTGTCACCTTTTTTTGTCGGGGTTTTTCATTCATTGTAGGAGTCATAAAATTTTATTTGACGTTTCTACAACATTCATGGGTTAAAAAACAATTAAGAGAGTTGGCAAAAGTTCAATTGTCACAACATTTTGTTTTCGTTTTTACCTAAAAAATGGTTTTATATTCAACACCCTATTGTTTTTTAATATTTGCATCTTGAGTTTGGTGCAAGACGGTTGCTTTGATATAGTTTATGACAAAATAGTGGAAAAGTGTCCTCTGGACAAATGAATCCAATTTCGAAATTTTCTGAGCTAATCGCCTCCAATTCGTTCGCAGATGCCATTAAGAACAATATAAAGAAAAGTGTTTGGCTTCAACAGTTGCCCACGGAGATGTTCTATAATGGTTTGGAGGTGCTTTAAGGCGGATGGGGTTGGACCTTTAATCAGAATTCATAAGACTGAAGGCATGTGGCTACATGAAAATGTTAAGGCAATATACTATTCCATCTGGATGTCATTTGATTGCAAGACAATGACCCCAAGAATACAGAAAAAAATATTAAAAAAATTTAGAGTCTTGATATGTTTGATTGGGTGACCCAGAGTCTCAATTTTAATTTAATTGCCCCCCATTGGGAATATTTAAACAATAAAAAAAAAACAAAAAGACGCCCAACAAATAAGGAATATCTGTGGAAAATGCTAAAAAAATAATGTGCTAAAAATACATATTTTAGAAACAGTGCGCGCTAAATGGGGGCACACTAGACATCAAGTTTTATTTTTATTTTTAATGTGGTTTATAAGTAAATTTATTTATATTAAACGTAAATGTGACCAAATAATGGCATTTTTATTTATTTAAATATCATTTTTATCGATTAGTTATCAACAAAGTTATCATCAAATCGATTAGTTATCAAACAAAGCAGAATTGACAGTATAAAGACTCATTCATAGCAGTGTATGTCACATAAACAGACAAATCAAGAGTCCGCATCGACACGGCAAACATCAGAAGATCGTCCAAAGAGCATTGCGAGAACACATTACGATAATCCCAGCCACTTTACCAAAATCATAACCGACAATAATACTAATCGACACGCCAGTGAGGACTAAAGATTAGACTTTAAAGACCTGCCATTAGAATTCTAGCATCTAATAGTGACATTTATATTTCTTAATATATATGTGAAAAATTATGTATTTTAGTAACATACTATACACCTATGTATGTTTATATAATATACATATAATAACAATAACCAGATTTTCTGGCGTCTATATGGCAGCAAAGTCACACCCTTTCTGACTTAAAATGCGAAAGGGTAATATATTAAAAAATAATATGTACTTAAATATTGTACGTTAAAAAGTATAAGAAATAAAAATTGCTATTAAGTTTTTGCGATGCATAACCATATATAATGGGTTTTTTTATTGTCGCATTTTATAGCTGTATTTTTGGGAAATGAATATTTAACCCATTGAATTTAAACTTTTACTTTTTTTATTTATAACATTCAATATATGTAAATATTTTATTTTATAAGAAAAAATGCTAAGTTCATTTTAACTTAATATTTAAATTTTAATTGTTCTAAAAATAAAGTTATAGTATTGCGTGAAAAATATTTTGACACATTGGAAAGAAAAGTATTTTAGTGATTAACCACTAAATGAGAATAACCTATTTTCTATAATTTAACAATCGCATGCTTAAAAGATAACATCTGAGGAACGATTTTATTCATTTAAGCCGCTCAAAAAAGTCGCGTTTTATAATCGTTTACTCTTAATCTTCACACATCGTTTATGCATATTACATTTTCATACTCTTTGGTTTTTAATTTAATTAATTATATACAGTTAATTTTGTACACACGTGTAATTTTGTTCATAAATCTTATTTTTTTATTTTAAAAATTTTGTGAGGTGTATTTTTCGCTTACTGAAAAAGCTGAAGCACAAAACACCCAATTATACACGAGTTGGATAAAAACCTTACAATCGAAATAATCATGTAAAGTGGCAACATAATCACAAAAAAAAACAAAAAGTCTCTCACATTACTGGTCAAGTATTTTGCCTTTTAACAAAATAAAACAATTACTAAAATACATCTTACAAATAATGTTATAAAATTTAAAAGTAGGAATATATCACACAGTGTTTTGGAACTCATTAAGGTACTTAAGAAAATAAGATCCTAGAATTGAATAAGGTGAAAGTACTAATAAACAAATTCTAATCCAAAACTAGACGATTTAATAAAATTTAATCAGTTTCCGAATGCGTTGACGATACACATTTCACGCTAGATGAAAATGTGTTTTTTTAATAAACATAAATAAATAAATACTTAATACACTAGATAATAGACGTGAATCGTAAGATTTTTTGTTTAACAATCACTGATTTTATATACACCTTAATCGTGGCTCAATTATTATTCTATAAATAAATAAATATAAAAGACTCACCTTGCCAATATTGACGAATCCGTATTTCTCTGCAATCTTGTCAGCAGCATCCTTCCCGCTGGGTATGTGTACGGCAAACTGGTTGTGGTATATGACACTATCTCGCCTTAAACACTCTTTTCCAGGTACGAGACCAATCACAAAGATCACTAAGAACACAATCCTGACCATGGCACTGTGGCACTGTGCCGTGCATCTCGATCGCATTATACACAATTTTATTTAACGGCTAGTTAAAAATTATATTTAAAGTCGCAACGTACTATCACTCGATTCACTGTTTATTTTTATTTTTTATTATAAATAAAATATCTATAAAATTACTATTATTATTATTATTATTATTTACATAGAAAATATATCTAACATTTAATATACGAGATCGTTTGGTGGTGTAATTTGTTTTGGCCCATATTATTAAATTATTTATTATATGTTATCCTTTTCCTCCGGGTTGAAAACGGGTCGGTTACTATAGCGGAGTAGATAACGAAGTTTTAAAAGATTTTTATTACTGTAGAAGCAGGTGCAAATAAAATCTGAAGAGTTCGCGGAGAGTGAAAATTGAGAGTTTGAGCGAGCAGCAGCCGATGAAGCAGAAACTTTATAGAAGAGACACCTGCAAGCAGAAAAAAAACACACCTGTCTTAAACGAACTTTTTAACTTGATCATACCGTGATAAATTATAATTAGAATTCTTAAAAAATGTAATAAATGTTACTCCTTGTGCGGGAAGAAATAAATCTCTCGGTTTTTTTGTTGTTAAAACTTCGAGTTTTAAACTAGTTTTTAACGATGCTATCGTTTATAATCAAGTAAAATAAAATAATTAAAGCTATATTTCTTATACATTTAATTGTAAGATACGAATCTTTTTCATTATTATTTTATTATTTAATATTAAAATTTATTTTCCATTTGCTTTCTTATCATTGTTAAAATTATGTATATTACATTAAATTATTGTCGTTGTGCTTTTACAGCCGGCTGCGAATAAATTTAACTGCGTTTTAATTATACATTTTCTTTGTCCAAACACATCCGAGTAAACGTAGTAAAATATAAAAAGAGAGCATTTTAAAGTAAAATGTTTATAACGACTGAATGAAATTCGTAGTTGACACAAAACGGGAGCAATGAAAACGACAGCAAAAGGAACAGATATAAACTGGAGCAATAAACGACGGCTTCAGCAGGCTAAGGTTTTATAATATTTATGCATAAATTTAAATATAATATCTGCAAAAATCAGCAGAAAAATATCTGCTGAGACAAAACGTATTAACAAGTACATCGCATTCGGTGATGAAATATTATATATTACCCACAAAGATATATTTTAAATTTGAGAATAGAATATGTAATCAAAAATTTGTGGTAATCACGAAGTTGCACACTTCTATTGATTTCTGTGATTGCTATAATTGATTTCTGTGATTACAGATTTGGTATATATCCATGAAACAATATATTATTTATCATAAGTTTTTCAACCCTTTAATATTTCGTTGATTGATATATTTTTTCTGGATCTCCTGAAAGCCCATATAGCTTTTTCAATACGAAACTAGTGCTACATCAAGAGCCTGTTTTAAATACGTATTATAAAGTAAGACTCTTTGTTACCATGCTTAAATCATTGTATTGACTTAAACTTTGAGCGAGGGAAAAACTCACATACCCTATTTTAAAAAGCGTATAGTATACAGTAAAGACTTGAAATGAAAAAATACTGCAACATGAATGTTATTAAGTGTTTCAAAAAAGGCTACAAAATGGATAGATTTGTGGTAACTTAGTTTGTCAAAAGAGCAATAGGAAAGAGAATATTTTTCGCTAAATGGACTGAATAAGTAAAAATACTAAGCGCCTACAGCTAACTGAAATCTGCGGAGCGTCTTGAGAATTCCATATACATATATATTTATTTATATAATAGCTATTTTAATATTCACATTTTTCCACAAATGTTAAAATATAATTACATTCACAAAAGCTTATTATGGCAATAAGGGACTACAAAACTAATATTCTAATATATATTTACCAATTTATTAAACTATTCATTATTAAAACATCTATAGTGAAATATTAAAAAAAATATTTCTATTTCACTAACTTTAAAAACACAGTGCGTTAAATAACGAGGTAGTAAATTATATTTCCAGATGTACAGCTGCAGATTTTTTTTTTAAAAATGTTTTATAATTCAGCTAAATTTGCATACAAACTATTGCAAAAACGCATATTTTAGTTGCTGAAATTCCAGAAATAACTAATATTTCCGGGTTAATATTCTGCAGCTGTGTACTTAAATGATTGTAAATAATTATTTACTTCACGTGTGTCTAAAGAAATCTTTTAAAATGTAATTTTCTCTAACATACCTATCTCTAGTAATTACAACAAAAATCATCATTCTTTACAATTGAAAAAACAAACAGATATAATTTTTTTCAATTGAAAAAAAGCTTATATTCATATGCTAAAATTCATTGACATTTAATCTTTATATTTAAATTTTTCATTCTAATTTTTTCAATTTAATTTTTATGTATCAAAATTTACAGTTATACTTTATTTTAAAATTTACTGTTGATAAATAAAAAAAATAATAATGCTATATTCAAAACCACCTCTATCTAATTTTGAAAGATTAAAACGCGTGAAAATAATAATGTTTTTTTTTTTATAAAATAAAAAAGTGTGTTATAAGTACATAGTCTAAATAATATCTGCCTTTATTTTAAATTATCAATTTTTATAATTTTGAGACCGTATACTATTTTTTAAATTTTCATAAGAACTTTTCTGAACTTTTTTGTAAAATTTAACTTTTTCCAGAAAAATAGAATATCGATAAATAAATAAAACACTAATAATGCTTTATTCAAAACAATCTGTATCTAGAATAGTTTCATATATAGCTATTGTTTTTAATAAAATAAGACAATTTTTTAATATTTTAATAATAACGTGTTATAAATAGAACATATTTTTTATTTTATTTTATGATAGCATTGCTTAACGTGGTAATATAGGAAATATTTATTTTTTAATATGGAAGCTATTCCCATTTAGTAAAAAGCATTTTTGTAAATTATATAACTTTCCGTTAAGGTTTTTAAAATCTGTTGGGTTATTTAAGATATACTCAATGTTAAATCCCTATCAGAATTTAGGCATGAAAAGTAACACAAAAAAATACGTATTATTGGGAAGCTTGTAAAAAAATATCTGATTTTCCAAATTATCACACTACTTAATTTATTGTGAAATAAATATTTATTAAAACTTTCTTATATTGTATATACCTTAAACATAATTATTAACGAATTTATTTAAAATAGCTTAAAGTTGCTGAAACACTTTTGCAAAAAATTGTATTGCAGGTAAAAGGTTAAAAAATAAATAAAAAACAATTTTATATATTAAAATAAATATACAAAAGAACCGAATAATTTAAAATACTATATAACACACTGCTGACAATAAACCCCATATTAACATCAATTTAATGAGGGTTTTTGGCAGCTATAATAATTAAAATAAAATACTGATTTTAAATTTTCAACATCAAAACTATTAATTGTCCTAATTACTTTTATTGTAACCTTACAAATGTGTGTACCTATACACAATATTTAAACTAAATTTTTATATCCATCATAATTTCACAAATATATTGTTCACTATTCGTACAGAATATTGTTGAAAATAACAGATATTTATAAACTAATTTCAATAGCCGCAAAATAAATATTTTTAGCACAATTTATTTTTCTATTTCTAAAATATAATTTTGATTAAATTAGTAAAATCTAATCTATCTATTCAATTTGACAACCATTTTAAACATATTATTATATTGTTTATTATTATATATTGGTTATTGAAAAATCATTTATATTATTAATCTAGCAAAATGGTGATTGTAGATTTAGATCCTCGATATTTTATATTTCATAAAAATATACACATGTAAATAAATTTATTTATATGTTTAATGGTTCACTCTATAGTTTAAAACTTTAAATTGAAAGGAAAAGTTTTCCCAAGACAATTTGTACAGGTATATCTCTTGGTTTTGCTTTACACCAAGGTCTTCGCGGTCGAAAGTCTCTAGACAGTCGGGCGTTTAGCATTTGCAAATTGCGTTCGGAGGTTTTTAAAAGTGCCTAAGTCGATACTTAGGAGTTGTACGATTGTTTCGCAACACGCTTTGAACGCGCGCCATTAAAGCGTTTACAAAGTCACGTTTTTCCCTCGGCCAAAGTACTGCTCTGGCTCTTAATCTCCCTGCACTTATTTATATCCGCGGCGAGGGAGATAAACGCGCGATTAAACCCAGAAATTATGTATTTATGTGCAGGGGCCTCTGAGATTTTTCTTAATATTCAACCGGGAGACCGTTTTATATTTGTATAATTCGCTCATTAGAATACCGAGTGGGTTTCTCGGAAATTTTCGCACACCATTGAATATTTACTCAAACAAAAACGCAAAATATTCACGTACATACTTATAAATGCTCTAGTGTCTAATAAACGATATATTTTACGTATCTGGATATGCTGGTGTGTTAATAATTTTTATTTATTTATTAAGGTGGATCGATTTGGGAGAGGACCGAATAATAGACATTGAGCGCTTTTATTTTTTTTAGAGCATTGAGGATTTTCTAGGATAAAATTTTCGCACATAATATCTATAACATATATTTAAGATTGTTTGTGTAAGTAATGAGTCAGCGACAGAAAATAAAACTATGCAAAACTAAAATAAAATATCTGTACACAAATATATGTTGTAGCATTATAATTTCCGGACTCACGTTGCAGCACTAAAGTAACGTTAAATGATATCAAAGATAAAGCAGCACATATTTGAGGGAGTTTAACTACCTGCACATTTTTAATAATTAAGAATTCATTCTAGCGATAATTTCGAACAAATAAAAAAATAAATTAAAAGTCTCGAAAATAAGGCCACACACAGTATTTCACTGGAGATCTCGTGACCAAGGAATTGCGTTAATAATAATTATACATAACAAATAAAAAAATAAATTAAAAGTCTCGAAAATAAGGCCACACACAGTATTTCACTGGAGATCTCGTGACCAAGGAATTGCGGTAATAATAATTATACATAATAAATATAGTTAAAAAAAACTATATTATTTGACAGAAGTGTGCTAGACAAAAATTTCTACCCTGCACATAATTATATTGTTATTGCTAGAGTGACCGTCTAAATCATTTCTCTTTTAAGGCGTGTCCAAGAAGCGATGCAATTGGTCAGCAAATACGCTCAACTGTAATTCGCCAGAGCTGTCTCGAACAAGCAATATAAAATATATCATAGCACAAGCAAAGACAGCTCATGAACACGAGACACGTCAGCGGATACATCCAACATCATTACGATAACAAGTGGTCAATAAAATCACAGCCGACAATAATAGAACTCGACACGCCACCAAAGACCTAGCGTTTTAACTCCACTTTATATATGTATATGTGATCATTTTTATATGTTTAAAATTAAACTGCTAGCAGCTTTTCCGGTTTCTATTTGGCTGCGGTGTCATAACCTCAAAACCTCAACGGCCTCAAAACAAAAAATTTTATATCACTATTTTATCAATAGCTGCTCAAACAAAAATTTAACAATTAGCAATTTTTATTATATGCATAATGATAGTGTCTAAAATAGTGCTAATGTATGAGTGGTATTTGTGTTGCAATAATAATAAACTTGAGCATTAAAAAATGTACTGCAAAACTTTTTGAAATTCTGAAAAAATTGCCAAATGAAACACTAAATACTATTGAACAATTTTTAAATGAAAATATTGGATTTGTTCTGCAATATAATATAACTTAATACTTTTCTATCTAAACTTTAGCTGTTTTTAAAATTAAATCTATGAAAGACGCAGAAAATACAAGGAAAAATACAGATTGTTTTAATAAATATATATTTAAGTAAAAATTAAAACATTTTTCGCATAAGCCAATCAAAGAGTTAAATTGCCACACCTTAAATATGTTTTTCTTGTAGCATCATTAATAATTATTAGAAGTCAAACAAACAGTACCAGGAACCGAAATACTTACAAAAGTAACCGACAAAGAGTTGGAGTGATTGTGAAAGAAAGTCTGTAAGAAGATTAATGAAAATGGAAAATGTGCGAAGGAAATAAATGTTTACAAACTTTTTAACTGCCGACCTTGAATTACGATAAGAGCATTAAAAGTGTATGGTTCGATAATTGTATATTGTAAATTATCACGATACTGTTATAAACGCTTCAACTAAATCGAATCAATGTAATTAAACTGTATAAACATTGGCAAATAAAAAAAATATGTACTATTGTTGTATACGGAACAATTAAAAACTTTCTGAATACGTAAAACAAATCAGATTGAGTGTTTAAATAGTCGCGGAAATGAATTTTGTGATATACAATATCATCTGCACATAAAATAACATCACAACTTTCTATCGAAAAAAATTTAAAACAAATCCAATACCTTTTTATACTACGCATATAAAAAATAAAAGTGAAACAATGATTTATAACTCTGAGTAAAGGATATAAAATAAAAATATTTTCATCACCAAACATGGTTTACAGAGTTATGAAACGAAACAAAGGTAAAAAAAAACTACTTTGTATATGGCGTGTCAACGTTTAAAATGTCTAAAACAAAAATTTCAACAATTTCGACCCTAAATTTTTGTCTTTGCTTATGTGACGCGTGCACGTGACGCTTTTGGTATAGGTTAGAGGTGAATATTCAGTATGCCTGTCGCGATGCTCTTTTCAAATAATATAATTTTTAATTAATCTCAATTGAAAAAAAACTAGACCATTCAATATAAGAGTGGTATAGACCACCTAATACGCGATTATAACCTCGTGCTTCCCATTCGTAAGAAGGCCACCATAGTAAACATTTTAGACTATAAGAAATAAACGCTGATGCTGCGGTGAAAGCCAGTGCATTGAAGCGGAGAAGCAGCGAGTATTTGATTTAATAATTTATTCTTTCATTGTATCGAAAATAATACCTCTACTTTGATTAATAAAAAAACTGAATATATACAGTTTCATAATTGAAAATTAAAAATCTTAAATCGTATACTGCAAATGCCTGTTTGATTCACAGTATTGGATAATATACACGAATCTCCACCATTTTTTTTTGCCAACTTGAACTGCATGCTTACAAAACATATTTTTATAAAAGGTTTATAGCAAACTAATATACGGCATGAATAGATATATTTTTGAATTGGCTCTTATGGTATGTCAGATACCTACTATGTGCTCATCAAGTCTACTATGATTTGAGAGGTATGTTTAACTGCCGCTTTAGAATTTACATGACGTGATTGTTTGAATTACAATTTGTTCTTAGCATAGTATTTTTGTCGAATATACTGTTATCTTTAAGCGTTATCAGATTATATTTATTATTGTACATTGTACAATTAGAAATCTCTACCAATTCGAGATGTAATATTGTAAATTATACTTCTATGCTTGTAACCTTGTAAGTATAATATGAATCGAGTCGTCAACGACGATGGGCATCCAGATAAGGGCATAACCAGTGCCACCCGCCGCCGCTCGTCCTGCGAACGCGCCTTTACACCGACCGGGATAATTGAGAAATTTCTCTTATTAAGGGGCAAGTGGGTCAAACGGTTAACGAGGCAATTGTGCATAAACATTAACGATAACCACCAAGCAGCTCGAATACATCAAGATATACAAACCAAGCATACACAGACACGTTTATAATAGTGCGCGGCGCGTAAGAGCGGAAGGCGTCTTACACGCAAATTTATCAGCCCGGAGAGCCGAGATTATCGCTCGGCCGGGACTAGCTATATAAGCCGTGCCCCGCTATGCTACTTACACCCGTGCCATGCGATGCCATGCGACATTAATCGCTAGCGCCAGGATCGAACATTAGCCCCAGCCGAGGATGGGCTAAATCGCAGGTAAATCGCGGTCGTTATCCAAAACAGATTACCGGGTGCGTTGAACCGTTAAAAATAGAGAGATGACGGGCCTTAGTTTAATCTAGGATAATGGTCTTATTATTCGCACTGCGGGGGGAATTATGGTAATAAAAAGAAGTTAAAAGCTCGTGCCGTGCCAATACTGGTTCGGGATGGAACTAATTAAAACATCAGTTGCATATACAACAAATTTAACAAATTACTCTTATATACGACGAAACTCAAACAAATATAGGCTTAAGAAGTTGAATTGTGGCAATACGTTACACCGGGATCAAAAGATTTATTTACAATAAAAACAATCGAAACGATTGTCGGCAGCTACGCAGGTTTTTATATTAATAATAAAAATATATATTTTCATCCTAATCAAGATGCACTAAAAAAATGTAAGAATATTTATAATTACTACGGTCACTCACTATCGTGAGGTACCGCAGCTAGTTAATGTATGAATACCGGACCCGCAACTTATTAATTTTTTGTTTCATTCTATTTTTTTTTTTAATTTAGTTTTAGTATTTATTCATCAAACTTGAAAATTTAAGCACAAGCTTAAAACTATTGCTTAAGCCATTACTTTAGAACAAACTTAAATTATACAAAAAAAAACATATTACAAGGCTCAATGGTTCATGACACCTTTAGGTGTATAATGCATACTGGCGGTTTTCTTGATGACTTCTATAAAAAACAAACAAAGCTGGCAATAGCTGTCACAATGACAACGAACCGCAAAAAGTTATGATAAATTATATGAAATAAACAGAGGACAATTTTTTTATCCCATTGAAATAGTTGAAGAATATGCAAAATAATATAGCACTTAATTTAAAGATAATATAAGCAAAACTTTCAATAATTAGTACACTAGTAAGTATTTTGTAGTATGTATTAGAAAATGACTTAAAATAATAAAAATTATAAAATTATTTCGTTGTAACGTATTGGGCTAATGCCACTCATGTTGCAATGGAATATTTACAATAAATATTTATAAACCTTTTTAATCAATACTGCGCAAAAATACAGAAAATTAAAAATTAGCTTGTAATTAATAAAAAAGAAATGGTAAATAGAAATGGAGAACATTGAAAGTATCTTTAAATTTATTTTTACTTAGTATTTAGTCTGTAAGTATATCGTAATATTTTTTGTAAAAAAAAGCTTTTGAATAGAAATCGCATTTTTATATATTGTAGGATTTTTAGAAAATAATTAATTAATGAAGTAATATCTATAAAAACTCAGACGGTTAAGTAAATAAACATGTATATGAATATCAGCCGCACACGCTTGGCCATACACGCCGAGTTATCACATTTAATATGTTTAAGATTTTGTATATTATATGTGATATTACCCGCAACACAAAAGTTAAAACAGATTTTGTCGTTGATTATCGGTTGATTTTACAATGCCAGTAACACCTCGATTTAAATTATTACTAAGCATTGTGAATTTGGGCGTTCTATAGAAAAAATGACAATATGAAAAATATAATGAAAATCTTTCAAATATGTATATACGATAAAGATTTTATTATATGCTATCAGGAAAATTAAGTTACTTATACCAAATTAGGTTTTTTAATTGACGATTCAAGTATTTAAGTTTCATACGACATTCAAATATTTATCTTATGCCAATATATGATATTTACTAACTATGTACTTTATTTTTCATATTACCAGTAAGTATCTTGCTTTACTAATTTTGCTCAAAGTGAACAACTCGAATTTTGTCATTCTTTATAAAAAATAATCGCAAAAAACAAAACTATTAAACGTGGATGTGATATTTTGAAATACTCGATATTGGGCATTAATAATTTAAATTATGTTTGCAATTGTATACTATTTGGTTATGACGCTTGATCACTATAGACCCATATAACGTTAGTATGATAAAATCATACCCGCACGTTCAACGTCATATAAAAATATAATATTACTTTATGTTAATAATTTTTAATTATTTTTCAGAAGCAATGATAATGTTTATGTAATGAAAATCAAATACTCACTTTTTGCACTTGAAATTCGTCTACAGAACACAACACTTAAAAATTACACTACATATACAGTACCAGGCTAAATTATTAGACCCAAGCGGAATACATAAGTTTTTTACGTAAAGGTAGCTCAATTATGTCGTAACTCGATCTTTATTATCTATGATTTTGTTGTTTATTTTTACTGGCATTACTGGTAACTTATTTGCATTCGCCGAAAAACTAAAAAGGAAACCCGCACTGATGACATTTCTAATCGTGACCTCGTTATCATTATGATAAAGGAACTACAAGATAAGATGAGTTTTATCACCTCACACATTTAACCTAAATTTACATAATGAACGGAAACAACCGATCCACAATCGCGCCGCGAACACTTAAAAATATAAGCTTGGAATTCTAATGGTTTACGTGATAAAAAAACAGAATTTAACCAATTCCTAATAGATCATAATATAGATATTGATTTAGTTTCCGAAACACATTTAAAATAATCGATAAAAGTAAACTTCGCCAAATATAAAAACCTATCGAACGGATATGTTAATCGGTGCTGGTTGCGGAACAGCATTATACGTAAAAAAAAACACGTAGAATACAACGAAACGCGAATAAACGAATACAATAAACTAGAAGTAACGACAATACAAGTTAAAACTGATACTCCCATTATAATATATTCTGTGTACACTCCTCCCAAACCAAATTACACAGTGAAAGATTTACCTAAGCTATTTATTCACGCGCAACCTATTTTTGCTGCAGGAGATTTCAACTCAAAACATAAAGACTGGAATTGCAGGGCCACCAATTTTAAATAGCTTTGTTAATAATAATAATACAATTAATCTATAAATTCCATCAACTCCAACCCATTATTCTACCCGAGGGCTATAGAACATATTAGATATTGCAATAACTAAAAATCTATCCGCATACGACATAGAAGATCACAATCCGGTTAAATTATATTTTTTTTTCCAGTCAATACAAATGTAGATAAAAATATAATTTCGCACTCTAAAAAGATACTATGGGAATTTAATTTTTATTATCTAGAACAAACCCTCCCCAATAAAAAAAATAATAAGATATCGAAATCGATAAAAAAATTAATATTTTTGCTCACTCAATAAATACATCTTTAAAACTATGTACAATTAAAAATAAAATTAATAATCACGCTATTCTCCCGGTAACTATCCGTGAATTAATTAAAGCAAAAAATCAAACCAGACGAAAATGGCAGCAATTTAAAAATAAAACGGACAAAAAACAGCTAAACCGCTTGCAATTTAAAATAAAAATCAAAATTTTTAAGTACAATAACGAAACTTGGGAAAACAGGCTTAAAGATTTAAACCCATACGACAACTCGCTTTAGAATATGTCAAAAATTAGTATTCAAAAAATTTTAACACCATCGTCTTAGTATATACAGTAGAAGATAAAGCTGAAATAATCGCAGATAGCCTGAAAAATCAGTGCACAATTAATCTATCCCTAACAAACGATAACTTTAAGAATAAGATCAATTAAAAGTAATCTCAATAAAACCCATGATAATATTGAACCAACCTTGCCCTCGGTACTTAAAAACATTATTCGAACACTCCCCAATCGTAAAGCCCTAGGAAATGATTCCATACCTAATCAAGCATTCAAATTCCTTCCACGAATTTCCATCAGTTTTTTTAAATAATTTAAATAATATCATAAACGCGGCATTTGATCGCTTCTATTTCAATACGGCATGGAAACAAGCAAACGTAATAGTTCTACGTAAACCGGGTACTAATCCAGCTCTTCCAGTGAGCTATTGACCGATTAGTCTTTTACTCGTCTCGTGTAAAATTTTCGAAAAACTAATTCAATCTAGATTAATAAGACACGTGATCGATAATAATATTTTACCTAAAGAGCGCATTCGGCTACGCAACAGCTACATCGAGTTGTGGATCACATACAAACGGTCTTCGATAAAAAAATGTCAACAGGAGCCGTATTTCTGGATATATCTAAAAGTGTTTGATAGAGCTTACCACTATGGGATACTATTTAAGCTCATTAAATTTAATTTTCAACTAGAACTGGTCAAAATTATAAAATCATTTCTCGAAAACAGAACATTTCATATTAAATTAGAAAACTATTTATCTAGTCCTAGACCTATTCTGACAGGCGTTCCCCAGGGATCGATACTAGTACCTCTGTTATTTACTATTTTTACCGGCGATTTTCTTTCAAAACAAAACAAAATGGTCAATACTGCACTATTTGCGGACGATACCGCCATACTATACTCCCACAAAAATTTTCACCGAACAGTACTTCACCTTCAAAAAAAATTCGACACCATTCAGAAATGGTTTGACAAATAGCTGGTAGCAGCAAATCCCAATATAAGTATTGCATTTATGTTTACGCATACAAGAAAAAACACCTATGCCACAAATAAACTTCCCCAGCTAAAAATGTATAACAAAACTCTCAACTGGCAAAAATCAGCCAAGTACCCTGGATTCTAAACTAACTTGGAAACCCCACCTAGATAAAACTGTTAAATCTAAAAAAAAGAAAATTAAATACTAAAATAAACTGTTCCTCTAACAAATCGATCATCCACCAGTAATTTCTTATACCCCCCCTCTCTCGTTTGGGGCTACATACTTAATAATAGAAAATATGCAAAAACGCTACAAATCCAACAAAACATCTAGTTACGAATGGCGACAAATGCTCACTGGTTTGTCCACAACTCGATTATCCATTGGGACTTAAAAATAGACAATTCGATCAACTAAAAAGCAAACATCGCGAAAGGATAAATGTCACTCGAATCTGTTAATAAACAATTTATATAAAAACTACTAATTAAATTCAAACATTAATAATAACAAATAATTAATAAATAAATAATATTATATCATAAAGTGGAAAAATATTTTTTTTTTATTTCTTAAATAAAAAAAGGTGAAGAAAGGAAGAAATCAATAACCAGGTAAATGGCTTTATGCCAAGGAACTAAGAAATAAAATATTATTCACTGTATATTTGCATACTTGCAGTGCAACTACATATGTCATTTGTTGTCGTTTTTCTGGCGTGAGCATTTGTGTTCGAATATAACCCAAAAACTCGAATTTGCGATTAGTCTCCGAAACGTAATATAAATCAATAATTTCTTTAATAAGACGGTAAGCGTGCATGTTTTTATATTATATATGGATATGTGTGAATTAGTAGCCGATTTTAAATTGGATAAATATATATATTTTTTAATTAAAATGGGGAAACACACCAAAGAAAGTTAAACAAATATCAGGACTTTTGATATTTTTTCTTCTATCTCAATATAAAATTGCAAAGACAGATGGTGGCTCAAAAAGTTCTGTGAAGAATATCAAGCAAAAATTAGACTCTGGGATCACCGTAGATCCAAGAAGAAAAGGTTGTGGAAGGCACCGCATTACAACCCCTAGAACTGACAGGAAGATTCGCAATATTTGTGTTAAAACCAAAATTTACCAGTTTGTTTATTGACTAAAAACATAATCGATGAATAGATAACAGTTTCACAGCAAACTGTGAGGAGGTTGATTGGTAGAATTGGGGGTGTGTCGCGAGTAAGCCGGCCCGAAATTCAAAACTTCGACAATGCTTAACCCAGCGACTTTTTAGTGAGTCATCTATTATTTTTATTCACGGGTCAAATCTAATCACTTTCTAAAAATATATATAAAATATTTATTTTACTGATAAATGAAGCTAGTAAAATAATATTTAATAATTTACAAAACACAATCTGTAAATAATTATTTAATCTGTTTTAAAAATAAAATAATCAACAAATGACGCACTGGTAAGTCGCTGGTTCATAAATACAAGAATTTGACTGTTGAGGATTGAAAAAAGTGCTGCTTTATGCCAACTAAGTTTGTTATAAATAAAATAATTAAGCGTATTTTTTTTAATTGAAATTGTGCCTTTCAGATGAGTCTATATTTTAAGTTTTGATGGCGAAAACAAAATTTGCGCAACGTAGGCCAGGCACAAAACACATTTCAGAATGTATTTAAGCACCCACCTTTAATCATAGTTTGGTCAGTAATTTCTGGGATAGGAAAAGGCCGCCTTTACATAGTCGAGAAGACGATGCGTCAAGACCAATAGAAAAAAGTATTGGAGACACGCCTTATATCACAACTCGAAGAATGACTTCGTGGAAGCGAGGAACCAATATTCATTGACGATGGTGCTCCTTCTTATAAATCTATGAGCATCACCGTTTTTCTGCATGATAAAAACAATGGTCAAGAAGCTCGCACCACATGTTTAGGAGCATGTGGTGCGAGTGTGGTGTGGTACAAAAAACCACTTTCTGTCTAAAAAATATATATATGATATAGACCAATTAAGGAAAAAATATCCAAAATTTTGCTTGGGTTTACAATATGCCAGGTACTGTACGTTTGCATAGATAATTTGTTGAATGTATACTTTTAATCGCGATATATTTGTGTTGATTTTTATAGTAAAAACTCACTATGGTTATTTACAATTGCAATATTTTATTCTGTTAAATTGAACAACGCACTTGAAAATTATTTTTATAAACAACCGTCACGTTGCTATCGGCTACTGTGTTTTATTATTAAAATATTGATTTTTACCGGTATTTAGCGGCTTTAATAAGTGGGTTTATTAATATGTTTATTTAGATAATTTATTTTATGTATACTTTTAATCCCTACACGCCATATATTTATGTTGATTTTTATAGTAAAAACGCACTATGGTTATTTACAATTCGGATATTTTATTCCGTTAAATCGAACAAGGCACTTGAAAATTGTTTTTATAAACAAATGTCACGTTGCTACAGGCTACCGTGTTTTATTATTAAAATATTGATTTTTCACGGTAGTCAGAGCCTTTAATAAACGGTTTTATTAATATGGCCAGATACTCTATGTTTGTTTAGATAATTTAATCAATTTATACTTTTAATCCCTACACGCGATAAGCTTAGGCTGATTTTTATAGTAAAAACGCACTCCGGTTATTTACAATTGGAATATTTTATTCCGTTAAATTAAACACCGCACTTGAAAATTATTTTTATTAACAACTGACACGTTGCTACCGGCTACCGTGTTTTATTATTAAAATATTGATTTTTTACAGGTAGTCAGTGCCTCTAATTAAAAACAAAAGAGTTCAAAACCTCTGAGTTTCGAAATCAATGAAGCAAATTTAATTTTTATTTTCATAAATTATAATCAAATGTATTATTATAAACCGTTACAATTTATAGTTACAAATCTAACCTAGTGTTTCAATTTTTTAAGCGAGTGCGTCCGGGAGCGGCTTAGAACAATTATATAAAAGGTAATATATGTATTTACTCATATAATCATAAATATATAATAAAAAATGTATTTAAAGCTATAAAAATATTAGGGGTAAACTCATATTTTCCGTGTGTATTAAATTATTAAAAGCAAAATAAGCTCAAATGTCTAATCTCCGTCCATCAAAGTCGAGTTATTGAATATTTTAGATATGGGAAGTTAGTTGATGATAATGACAATTTTAAAGCGTTCAGAATTTTGATTAGGTTTATGATTTATTAATATTGCTTAAATTCATATCAAAATTTTGGTGTAAAAAATACCCTTTAAATAGTTTCAATAATATAATCACAATTACTCAAATTTAATTTTTTAATTCATTATTTAATCATTACCTTTTTGATCAAGAAATATTTTTAAATCTAAATCTTCAAAAGATCTTATTAAGATTAGTATTTTAAAAATATTCTTTATCAAGAAATACGAGATGTTGATTTTGAAAGTGGGGCAAGTCCATTTTATTAAAAAAAGAGTTAGAGCCAATTTTCATTAAAAATAATAGTTTATATTCAATTGCCAATCATATCTATAAATATGAATGTAAAATTTTTACTACTTATTTATTTTAATCAATGATATTAATTGTTTGATGATTTTGAAAGTGAGGCAAGTCTACCTAAAATAAAATAATTTTAATAAAAATTGAAAAGCGTGTTAATTAGTTTCCATAATTTTGAACAATTTTAGTGTTTTGCAGATTAATGGTTTTACACAGAAGAATGCGACCGAGAAATTAAAGGGGGACACAAGAAACTCGCTGTTTGAAATAATATTAAGATACCAAAGAAGCAATAATTTTATTAGAGTATGGAAAATCATTTTTTAGACACATTTAATATGTCTAAAAAAAGAGTGTACCAAATAAATTTTGGGGAATATTTTCGTAGTGGAACAGAAAGTTCCTCTCGGAAAACCAATGAGAATGAATTCAAACGCGTGAAGGAACAGAGTTTTGCTCAATCAGAAAGCCATTATACAAAGTCTCACAATCCAAAAAAAAACTATTTAACTTTGAATTGCATATAATAAAAATGTACAATTTATACGTTGATAAATGTAAGAAAAATGACGCAAGAGAATTTAATTTGCACTTTCATCAGCCACGTATAGACACGTGCCAAAAGTGCGATTCGCCCAATATGCAAATTAAAACGTCACGCAATATTGAAGAAAAAACTTAATTTAAAAGAAGCTGAACTAGCTAGAAAAGACTTACAAGAAGATAAAGCGCTATCAGTTCAAATGTAAACCATTAATTATCCTACAATTACATATATTAATATAGACTTGCCCCACTTTCAAAATCAATGGATCATATATCAAAAATATTTTGAACACATAATGTACATATTTAATATTTAAAAAAATATTACATACTACTATATTTTCAGTTATTAATTTAAATCAAATTTGCGTTTTTATTCGTTCATTTAATTTTAGTAAAATTATTTGGCTAATTTCTTTCTATATTTCACGTTTTTTAGAATATAAAATTGTGGGCATTTTCAAGTATATAAAGTAGGGTGTCGAAATTAGTTCTTACTAAAGTAAATGGCTTAGAAATATAATTAAAAATGAATGGTATTGGTTCTTAATTTGCTTTACTTAGTTATATAAGAATATGTATGATTAGTACTGTGGGGATTAAAAATAACTTTATTAAATCATTGAAACAACAATACTATGTCTAGAAAAATACAACAAAGCATGAAAACACCCTGAATTGCACAATTGCCACCTAGACTCTTAAACGCTATCAAAAACCAAAAAAACTACTTAAATTTTTGTTTTAGCTTTAAATTTATTACAATAATAGTAATGTATTCGCGTGAAATTAACATTAATAAACCTAATATAATATGTTGAAAAAATTGATACACTAAAAATAATCTTAATTGTTTATATTATTTATATATTGTTAACATTAAGATTTTCTCCATTTGTAACAATATAAAATAAAATATCATTATTTTATTATATACTTAAACAAAAAACATCTACTTAACAAAATCCGTTCCAATCATTTTTAGATAAAATATCCGATATGAAAATCCAAGGGTTGAAAAGCTTTGCTTGACCCTTTCTTCTATCTATAGGAAGTGCTTTTTTTAGATAAAAAATAATAAACAAAAAAATTTAAGCCGCACTTGAGATCGTACCCCTTTGAGTAGCCTTGAGATTATCTCGACTTTGTAAACTCGGCGTTTAATATTTTATTACTTTGCCGTGTAGTAATTTTTTGTCGAATATGAATAAAATTTAAATTCGTATTTTGCTAATGTTAAAATTATTATTATAAAATAACAATAAATCCGTTTCAGAATAAAAAATAGAAATATATAAGAAGTATAAATCAAGCAAAAATTTATATATTTTCAACCCTTAAAAAATACAATTTATTTATAATACATAATATTCATAAATAACTGCCCTGAAATTATTGTATTTTAATAACGCATAATAAAAGTAAATTCATGTTTAGCACTTTAACTAAAAAAATATTAAGCTGTTTTTTGGGCTACTTTTAAATGCGGCAATATAAATGTACTTAATTTAATTAACAGTGGGTCGTGACAGTACAACAGATAATCTTAATTATAATGGAAAAAGTCGTGATAGAATATTGACATTTGACCTTCTTTGGTTAGAGGTTAATAAGTAATATATAATAATTTTATTTTATCAGTGCTAGATAATTGCGTACATCCTTTCTTGTGACGTCATCATGATTAAACTATTGATTTTTTGCATTTTTAATAATTTTATATATGTAGTGTCTATGTTTTAATATAATATTTATAGTATATAATAATAATATAATATTATGACCGATAATATTTACAAGCCGACAATTTTCTTGGAACTGTTTATAATTGTTTGAATAATAAATCTTAATTGCAAAACGTACAATTTCTACGAACGATTAAAACATGGGTGTCTTTAATTAATTTTAATTTAATTATACAATAAACCTTCAAACAAAAATATATTTTATATGAAATAATATTTTTAAAAAAATCAGATCAAAAAATTGAGAATCAGTTTAATCTAAAAACTATCAAAAATATGATAGTAATATGATTTTTGGGTAAGCAGTTTAAAGATAAATCTAAAGCAGTTTCTACCAAAAAAAAATACTACGCGGCTTAAAATATATGATTTAAAAAATGACAAATAATACTATGAACGCAAAAAATGTCCACTACAAAAATGATTTGTGCAATTTATGAATTCGACACACAGCGTCCACCATTTTTTTCATTATTTTCCCCTCGTTATTTTTTCCCAATGCACAATTACCCCAGTTTTTCATTGAATGCGGCCCCGTCCGGCATCGTGTTTGCGCGCCATTTTTATGGCCCAGAGATCGAAATGCAAATTGGCGGCTAGACGTGTACGGCCCGCGGAAACAGGATGTTCGCCCGGGAATATTGTCCTACTCTCTGTTTTTCCCGATGTTTTTTGCCATTTTCAGATGCATTCGAACCGAGCTGGCCGGAAAAAAACAAAACGGGGGCCGTATTTCAATCGTAAACACGATATATCGCCGATTGGGCCGCGATGAAACCGGACGGCCGGAAACTCTTCCCGACATGGACTATCTTGTTTCCCGCAACGCTGATTCCCGAATTTCGGATTCAACATTGATCGATGGCGGTGGCCGTTGAAATGGAAATCGATTTAATTGGCGGTAGAGGTGACCGTGAGGTTTGGGTAATTTAAACATCTGCCATTTATTATATAAAAGATACGCGCCGCGCCGTCTTGCGTTTTGTAACGAGTGTATTTTTTTATGTTCTAATTAAACTCAATTGATGGTTCTGCATTATTGGCTTTGTTAACTGCTGACTTCATTCAATAAAATACTTTTATGTTAACGCTCTATATCCAATTATTATTTAATTGATTGATTTTATTATAACGGATTATCATTTGCGTATCACTTGAAACACACGTAAACTATAACTCCTTTTATAAATTAATATTTTTTCAGTATGAACTTAGTTCAATATTCTTATTGATAACTTGTTATTTGTTTGAGAATATGCAATGATAAGAATGACATATTGAAAATATTTATGATTTTTCTTTAATAAATATTATAAAATAAATGCAGCAAAAATTTTGAGTATATTTAAATATATTAATGTAAATTTATATGTTAAACACCTTATACGCTAAAGAATAAATACAAATTAAGCTCCCATTACCATATACATACAAAAATTATCCATCTAAGCAAATATTTTGTTGGGGATTTAAATCTCTTGAGCTAAGTGCCTTGTATAAATGTTTTACTGAATAAAATGGCAAGCATGGTGTCCCTTAAACTTGTATTTTTAAAAGTAGTATTCTAGTACTTTATTGATTAAAAATACATTTATAAAAAAAAATTACTGCGACACATTTTTTATGGTATTTTTTTCTTAAACTGATCATCACTTTTCTCACAGATAAAATGTCATCCGTTGATAATGTCGTCGTAATCCATCTCACTTGACTATACCAGATGGTTGAAACACAGTGTTCTGATATTATCAGCAACATTTAACAATTTGGATGCCTCAGAATTATTATACAGACGCAGCTTATGCCCATTTCGTTTGTTACTGTTGGGTTCATCAATTAAATTCAATTAACCATTTAGTCCATTATATCTGCTCGTAAAACAATGCTATTTTTAAGTGATATAAAATGATTAGTCAAAAATACTTTTAGATAAAATTACGATATTAAGCAATAATTATCGGCAGGTCATCTGCCCATAAAATGATCTGTTTGAAAAACATCGACAAGTGTTGCTCTGTGCTAAATTTTACACCTAAGTACACATTAGAGCCTCTGTGATTGGCAATTGCAATTAAAGGGAACAAAAACGAGATATTCTTATGGAAAGTTTATAATAATACAGGTACGTGAACAATCAATGATTACTTACAATGACACTTTTTTTTAGAACTTACGCTTAAAATATCTATTTCGAACTTCAATATATCATAACTTCAAAGAGCTTTCTAGCTTGGATTAATTTTTTGTGTATAAACTTCAAAAAAGAAGAGGCCGACCCAAATTCATTCTTCGCATTCCTTAGCCGGCATCTCTAATAATAAATATTTAGCTGTATTAGAATATTGTATCGCAAAAAGATTAAATTGTTTTTAATATATACGTAGTATATTTATATACTATTCAATACTTGGAGTCGTTGTTTTCAAAGACGAGCTTGCGAAAACTGGTGGTAAAAACATTAATGACAAAAGAGATGCAAAAATTATGTAGTGCCTGAGATCATAAAAATAACTTTGGCCCTATCTATAAGACTTCCTCTACAATACACCGGCAGTGTAATTTAGAAATAATATTATCTTGGCATATTCAATAAAATACTCTGATTAAAAGTCATCATCAGTAAAATGAGATAAAAATAAAATAAAACACTGACCCAAATTTTACTACATAAAAAATGCCGATAGCAGATATTAAAAAGGGACAAAAAATCTAACAATAGATAAATAAACTATTTCTTGTTGATAGTATAAATCAAAAATAATTATGTGATTCGGTTGTCTTAATATGCAGAGAGATAATCATTATACAGTATATTGAACTGTAAGTACCCGGATAGCAAAGAAAATTTATGATTTATTTACATTGCGCTACGGTTATTAGTGGGTATGCTATGAGCTTAAGAATATCACGTTTAATTATATCAACAACCACAACAAAATCTTCCTCTAGCTGCTTTACTATGAACGCGCCTTAAGAAAGAACGTTGCGCGATGAATAAGCGCTTTCATAAAAAAAGCAGCACATAAAGTAAGATAAAATCAGATTGGATCTCGTGGGGCAACGCCGTTTACGCGCCCTTAAACGTATCCTTTACGGTGGCAGTTGTTAAATTAGAAAAAGTACACGCATCACTCTTTTTCAAGTTGACACCATCGCACCGCTCCGCAATTTGGGTGAGGGGTTCCTTATTATGTGGCCCGCGTAAAAAATGACGTCTGCCGCTTTGACCCGACTCTCTTTCTCTCTCTCTCTCTCTCTCTCTCTGCGAATTTATGCTTTCCCCGTCGGCGTCAACCGGAAAAATTGGATATTCAAATGAAGTCCGGATAGCATCGCGATAGCAACGAGGACGACGCGCCGCCACTGAAGCGGCTTTTTGCGCAAGCGCGCAGACCAAAAGCACAAAAACGCGACCATTACCCGAGCGGTTGTTGAGTAAAAAATGAAATGGCGAAAAAATATAATATATATGTGAAAATATGGCGGCACGTGGGAGGCGGACGAGCCATTAATTTCGATCGTTTCCACGCGTCGTCTGATAAATATTGCGAAATACCGCAAAAAAATCTTGGGCCTTTCGTGGGATCAGATTTAAGGACGTCTTTTTTCAAGCAATGTTATTCATAGTATTATTATTGAAAATTAACTGTTATTACATATCATGAATAGTGTCATATATTTATTGTTAACTATAATAATAATTTATAATTAGTAAAATGGATTATTTACAGATTGATTTCAGCCTGGTGCGTGTGTTTACCCCGTTGTAACGCATTGGGGTAGCGCCTAATTTTAAAAACATATGTAGTTTTTAATTTAGCGCGATACAAAATTCGCAACCTCAGCATTTTTACAAGAAGGGACGTGTTTTATGTAAACATAATATAATATAAAATTAAACAATGTCAAGGTTTTAACGTTTATTTTTAAATAACATAACGAAAAAATATCTCAGGATCACTGAAAATACTCTACTTTGTAATAAAATAATATTGTTATAAATTATTAAAATAATAGAAACACCTAAAATATTAGACTAAAATACCGAAAAGATAAATCTTTACTTATTGAATATTACAAGATTTTGCTTCAAAAGTGAGATAATTCGATTTGGATATAAAATTACACTTTCGTCATTAAGACTGTAATTAGTTTTTTTTTATTGTATCTTGTTTTTAAAATATATTTTTTTATTCAAAAAAATTGTATGGTTTTAAATTGCTAGGGATGGAGTAATTTTGTCTTTGTGAATTTTTTATCAATAATTAGTTCTTACACATTTATTATGATACATTCTTATATATGGCATAAGATTTAATGTTTAGGTATGCCTTCTAGATATTATTCATTACAAAATCATAGTTGTTTGCCATCATAGTAATGCAGAGAATTTATTACTGGTTTTTTTTTAGTTTTGGCAAAGTTACAGTTTTACTATATATTGTAATAAATTTTAAATATTGATAAAATATGTAGAGAAATACCGCTCGTAGAAAATATCTCGAAATTTATAAACATGTCACAACATACATATATAAATATAATGTCTTACTGGCTATGAAGTCATTACCCCGTAGGGTTCTCAAACCTTAAGATCTTATAAAATGACAATGTTTATTATATTAACGACTTTGAATCTATCGTTAAGCGACTTTACAATCTAACAAGATGTATTAGACTACAACAAGAAGTCTTGTTCAAATAAAAAATCAACGACATTGGTCAAAGAAGCAAGGTTAGGAATATATGCCGGAATTTGCTATTATTCTCAAGGGTAAATAAGCTTAGACGTTGAAGTAATAAATCACTCTTTTCATATACTTAAATGAAATAAATAAGAGGTTAGCTGTATTGGCACCAAGCGGAAGTACGCTGAATCAACTGAGACGACCCTCATATGCCAAAGAAAGCAGCTTTTATTTATTATTGCTCAAATTGTACGAATATTTTTCAAATTGTTGTAATATAAATTAGTTAAAATAAAAACTGTATTTTATACTAATAAAAAATAAAGGCTTTCACCGTTAGGTTCCGTACATATATTATCTCAAAATTATTCACCGAACTAATGGAAAGTAAAGTTAGGGATTAACAATGCCTAATCCATTCAACGCTAATCTAAAAATAGAGTTCAAAAGCCATTATATAATAATATGAGTTAGGGATTACACTTAATCCGTATAATACTAAGATAAAAATATTAGTCTGGAACACCATTTATAATAATGCATTAATCATTCATTGAGTGGTGCATTTCAAACTAAACCCCACACACTTTCATACATAAAAAAACTCCCATCCATTACATTACAAAACTACATTTGCAAAAGTGATCCAAACCTTTTTCGCACCCATCTATAAAGATCATATATCATCTGCCGTAACGCATTTAAATAGTTTCCAACATGATTGATGTCTACTTATGAATAAATTCTAAGAAAAAATACATAATGCAAATAATTCTCAGTACTTGAATTGCAATATCACATTTCGCTAATTATGTGCTTTTTCAGTGATTACATTATAATTAAAATATTAATGCCATAATCGATTAATATTTTTTTATAGATAATTTGTTGCCTCTTAATGCTTCCTATGCAAATGTTCGAGGGGAATAAATCGTTCCGTTCGAACGTGAATTACCGGCGGGGGTTTTTCAATTTATTCCGGTTTCGCCATAGTGAAATATGAGTTGGCTAGCATATTTTCCGGGAAAATGTGTACATTAGCGTACGAAAGGCTCGTCGTATCTAGGTAAAGAGAGTGAATCGTAATACATTGGCGCACTGCCAAGAGGCGAAACGATTCTTTACGGAGCTCTGGAAGGATACTACTGTTGTTTGTTGACGTATACGCCTTTTCATTACAACGCATGTATACATGTGTATATATATATACTACACACATGAGGGTCCGACGAATAAATCTATACTTAATTACTGAGTATTCTGCGCAAATAGCACAAAAACCAGCTATGTTTTCGGTGAAAGACAATTAATTTTATGAGCGTTGGACGTCGATCGGGCCATAAACTTCCAACATAAAAAAATTCAATAATATCGGTTTTTCGTGAAGGTGGAGCATCTTAAAGTAGCCTGATGATAAAAACATGTTATCTCTAGCTTCCTTTGCTTTTTAATTAATTTTTATAAAAATGCTTAATTTGCGTAACATATTTTAAAAACATAGCGATCATTAATTGTTTGACATAATTACTTCCATGACGATTTTCGTGACAATTCAATTGAATCAGTTAATATATACATCACATAAAAATAAACATTCGAGCGTAAATTGGTCGCTTTACAATAGATTGAATTAAACGAGACAATAACATTATTTGCGCCGAGTAAACACGCAACGACCATTTGTTTTGAAACTGTTTGTCAGCAGTTTTTATTCAGGATTCGATTGTGTGCGTTGATAACGTCCAATCCTATGCATAATTTAATTAAATATATATATACAGACATTCCTAATTAAGTAAAAGAGTATATAATAAATCGAATTAGTGACCGAACACTTTCCCTAGGAAACTCCTAAGTATCTAATGTATTGGGTTGAGTCATCGCGATTTTTTCGTAATTAGTAAAACTTTAACCATTAGGAAAACTTTTCCAAAAATATCTTTATATATTGAGTTGAGTAATAAATCATCGCATTTCTTTGCTTAACTTCATTGCGGTTTACCAATCCTGACATTTAATTGATTAATGTTTGCTTAAAAGGTCTAATTGCAATAATTCACTTTTAATGTTGACAATTTATACAAGATATGTCTAGAAGAATGTTTATGTATACCATATCTATTTCTTGTTTCAAACACGATTTTGCAACAAAGATAAGATAATTAAATTTAACTGTATTAGGAATTTCATTTTAAGATTGTCTATATTTAGACAATAGATTTTAATTATGAAAATGCTTGGCTTAATAATAATATAATACATTGTACATTTATTTGTACATACATATTTATGTATAATACATACATTGAATTTCTTAAAACTTAAGTTTCAAGACACTTTTATAATTATGATTTTTTAAAGTTAAAAAAAAAATATACTACTACTACTACTATAATCAATTTTGCGATTCTTCAAAGCAGTTGTCGTCAACTGATAGTCCGTGGACCATCATCTACGTGAGAATTTTGCTAATCTGCAGATAATTTTTTTTATATTTACAATTTAGTGTTTATTAAAATATTTAAAAATATTTTTTAACATATTTTATTAAATTTTCGTTTTCATCAAAGTCCATATAGGGCAGTTTTAACAATTTAAATTTAAATTAATGCACTGACTGTAAGAGCAAAACCTCTTGCACAGCAAGAGGCCGGCCAGTGCCAACCGTACGTGACAATAGACGGAATTCCTAAAAGGATCACAATAGCCATTCGACACTTTCTACAAGTACTATTACCATATAATAAACGACGGCTCTGAGATCAGAAAAAACTGTTCCTATGACAGTCTGTAACATGTTTAAACTCCAACGTAACGGTTATAAAAATCTAGTACATAAACCTAACTCGTCGTAATTAATCATGGCAGCTAAAAATGGGTTAGCACTGCATCTCCCTCAGGCTAATCATGAGTATAAAATCTGTTGTGACATGCTTTTAACAGCACTTAAATAACTTTTACTTGAGCTTTCCAATCTGAACATACGAGAATTTGTACGTAATTGAACCAAAAAGTGCCACTGATCATCAACAGACGAAATCAAAAAATCAGCCGCTTCCCTCTTCGCGTCACAATCTTACGAACGTAGAAACAGATAAAATTTCTTTTCGTGTAAGTTAATATAATTATAAAATTTTACGTGATTGTGACTCAATTTTATGCATACTTACCAATTATAAACAAAATTAATATTCTTGACACAAAATTAAATTTAAAATGTTATTTTTGCATTAAGACATTATTTCATTATTAATATATAAATTTAAATAGCTTAGAGTGCATAAAAAGCACTATGTCATATTTAGAATGTTAATTGTATGAAAAAATTCATGTTAGAGGTTCGCGGAATACAAAATTTTGAGTTTAGTAGTCCGTGAAGTCCGAAAGTACACACTATTTTTATTAATTTATTTAGCTTAATAGCTAAGTTTTACACCTAAAAAATAATATAAAATAACCAGAAAATAAAGAAAGACTTGATATTGTTTTTTATTTATTTTAGTTTTATAATTAATATTTTTTTTAACCATATTTCTATTATACTTAATTACACTATTTAAATTTTCTACAACTTTATTAATATTATCACTTATGCAATACATTATTGTGTCGTCCGCAAACAGATGTACTATACACTTTTTTGCTAGTTAAGTTTAGATAGTTTTATCGTTATAGAATAAAAAAATACTTTAAAACAATTTTCTAATTTATACGTATAATAATTTTGATTAAAACTTTTTTTATATTTTTTAATGCAAATTAAAAAAAAGTTTATTTGTATTTTTTTTAAGGAAGTGTTCAAAGGCAAACAATTAAACCAATATCTAGTTAATATATTAAATAAATAATGATACATCTGTCACATTAAATAAATAATGATAAAATAATTATAGTGCAGTTATAAATAACATGATCTAAAATGGACCCAGTAATATTTTGTTGTGTGATATTGGTTTTTAATAATCGCGTTTATACCAAAAACATCGCAGCTCTTTCTGCATTTCATTAATTTTTGCACACCAAAAAATAAAATGTGTCATTAGAAAGGCTTCATTTAAGAAAGAAAATTGAAGAGCTTCTAAGGTATTTATAAAATAATAAAAGTAAATTAACTATTATATTAGATAATCGCGAAATGAATGTTCTTTTTTTAATGCAACCTAACATTACCTTTATGCTTCAAAATATAATTTCCTTTTTAATAACCTTCTCTCGGTTTTTTTTAATTCCATTGGTATAAAATTTTCCGATCGACCCCCTTCAACGTCGTTTATAATTTGGATTTTTTTCAATCTAAGAAATGTTGCATAGATCTCAATAGATGATAGTTGGAAGGAGCAATGCTTAAAGAAAAATATATATGAGGTAAAATGTTCTAGTAAAGTTCCTTAATTTTTATCAAGAGCCAATTTCGGCAATTTTGATTGTACGAGTATCTAATGAATCACATGACTTTACAAATCTTTTTAGTGACCGTAGTTAGTATTCTTTTCAATAAATTCATACATATTTTTTTATTAAAACATGAATATAAAATAATGAAATTCACCTCGAGATTATCTAATAGTAAACTGTTATAAGCCACGATTAAAAAACTTACACTAGTATTTAAATCAATTCGTTGAAACACATTGCTTGGTGCAATTGTAAATAATTTTGTCACTGCAAATTATAAATAAAAATCTGCATAATACAAAAAAATGCAAAACACTGACTGCTTATTGTCGTATAGCTCCTATGTTGCAATGCCTAACAACGCATATTATACATGCATGAAATACGATTATTTCTTTGTGATGTTTTACTTTACCATTACGGTAAATAAACTGAGCAAACTCCGCATAATCCAAATATATCATTCGGCACGTATAAATAAAGCCCCATACACACGCTCAAACAATGGATAACTTTGCATATAAATTATCAGATCATGAATAGCGTTATCGTGGTCCAATACAAATTTAATTAAATTGTTCATACATTATTGTGATCGAAACGCTCCGAAACTATAACAATAAACGTTGGTTCTATATGATTATTATATAATACATATATACACATACATTTAATAAAAACGATCAACCACGAATTTAGTTACAATGTTTCAGCAGCAAAAACAATTTGTCGCTTTATATGCTGTAATAATGGCAAATGTTTCCATCGATTCCTAGCATGTTCGCGAATCAATTAACTAATGCCCAAAAGCAATTTCTGCGGTTTGCGTGCGCGATTCAATCGTTCGTGTATAATTGTTTTATTGTAACTGATTCGTTGTGTGAAAAAAATCTGTCGATCATTATATTGTAAGTTTTCGTGTTTTTTTAATTGGGAAAATTAATCTTAAGACAAGGTTGTACAGATTAGAATCGATACAATTTGATTTTGTAGATAACGTTAGCAATTTTTAATACAGGTTGGGGCATAATGATCTTTTATATTTCGATAAGGCAAATAATTTCACACTGTTTAATAATACAATTTATACAAATACAAATTGAAAAAAGTTAACAAAGCACGTAATACTTACCATGAAAAAAACAGTAATGTAATTACTGCATTTTAATCTGTCAGTTAGTAATAAATTACAATAAATTTAATTATTTTTCTAGCATCTGATAGTTGAAATTGAATAAATTAGTTCGCCATTTCAATGACAATTAGCTTATTTCGATCGACTCTTTTTAATTAACAAACGTCATTTGTATTTGCATTATTATTCAATAACCACACATGCTCATGTATATTTAAAATCTACTCAGTAACTTTATGAGGTATGTCGCAAAAAATATTTATGAGCGTACACATAAAAACGCATTTATATGAAATATAGCCATAAGAAGTGACTTTTTTGTGTAAAGTTATCTCAGCGGATCCTTGACTCTGTCGTTAGGCGGCGATTTCCCTTGGTTTATTTGCCGAGAGGCCAACGTTTTAAAAGCGTTTTTTCTCCTTTATATAGTCGTGTATTGCTCATTAAGAATTCCGGAAACAAAAAACAAAATTGCCAATTTATAAAATCGGTTTCTTCCCATTAAACGCGCCAATCTTTGTAACATAAAAGGTCTATAACCAGAGCCTATCTAGAGGTGATTTAGACTGGTTAAGAGCCCCGCGTTTATTCATAATACCCTATGTTTCAAATCTATCTTTGGTTCTTTATAAGAGCTAATTATACTTGTGGCAACCGTTCGGCAAGAAAAATACGTTTTCTGGAAGTATACGTCAACGTTTCTAAAAACCACTTTAAAACTACTTTTTGAGAAAGATTATCATAGCATGATTAAAAAATTTTTTTGTGCTTCGATTAACTTCCTTTTTTCCCAGGCGCAAGGGATATCAAGAGTTTTGCGCCAAATCAGACAGTGGAGTTTGAGTTGTCAGCCAGAACAGAAAATTGACCACATTATTTAAGTCGGTTATTATCGCAATGGACTGCCATTGAAAACTGAAGCAATAAAAATTTTTTTCAGGCGAAAGTTTAATGTTTGTTAGTTAAAAAAGTATTTTAATAAAATCTTACAGCTTTACTATATAATCAGCGTCATTTGTTTTAAAACGTTATTTTCGATTATCATTGTTAAAAATAGTGCTAAAATAATTCAACAATAACCCACCACTGACGGAATTCTTTTGTTATGTTAATAGTGGCATGATCAAACTAAGATAAAAACGTTTTTTTATGGTAATAAAATTATGAGCTACTTTAAATAACAGATAATTAAATAATCGTTCGACGGGTGATTCCTTCGTCGACCGACTCTCACAATCAGCACGCCGCTTACTGGCCTCAGCGTTAGACACTCGCGTTAAACCACTACGTCAACGAATGGTCCTGGCTTCCGCTACGTCCAACGCTGTATTATTTGATCTCTAAGCAGACAGTTCGCATCTGTACGAGTAAAGACATGATGAAATCGTTCACATATGTGTCTTTAATTAAACAGAAAATTATATGTATACTTCAACAAAACAAATGCGATAAAGAATAACCAGCTACAGCTTATTCCATAATTATGAGTCGTAAAAAATCAGCCGATTCCGACTCTTTTTTATAATTTTGAGTGCATTAAAGCGTATTTATTTTCCGTGCTTAAAATAATCAAATCTGATTTAAGAGCTTTTATAAACATTGACTTATTAAGAGTAAATTTATTATATCTAGCCCAGTTTAAATCACGGATGGAAAAGATTCGATTTAAGTGTGGTATCATTAAAGATTTGATTTAATCAACCTGGCAAAATAAAACCAATGAAACAAGATTTACTAATATAATTATTAAATTTTCTATTTATATATATTTTTATTTAATATAAATATTTTATTAAAGTTAACGTATGTTATGTGTATTATTCAATTAAATTGATTTTTTGCACTTACTTTTACGGTAATAAGTAAATAAAGATGAATCAGGTAGACATGGTTTTTTTGCCTAATGATTTTATGTTTTTCATAACTTAAAAATCGCTGCGAATATTTTTATTGCTATCAATTATATGCTGGTAAAAAATAATCTTGTTGTGTTAATCGAAATATTCAGTACAATAATTTTAAAAATATATTTATAATGTTGTAATACATAAGTATGTATAAATATATAAAAAAATAAAATACGAGTTATGTATCGATTCAATCTTTTAACTAAGATCGAATTAAAAACGACTCAAAAAATAAATTTTAAGCTTCGTGTTTACATCGAGAAATAAAAAGGGAAGTTACGCCCTAAAAACGAGCACTTTTATCTTCCAAAGTTAAGTACATTGATACAATTATTTTAAGAAAGTATATAAATTACTGTAACTCTATTTCTTTAATCTTTTAATCAAAATTTGTGACTCCTAAACTAAATTATTCCTAAAAAGCGAACCTTTTTTTAAAATCATTAGAATCTAAATACTGATGTCATTAATACTAGTGTTAATTAAATTAAAAATATATACTTTCATAGTAAGCGAAATTAAATAGCTAACCATTCTTCATTATATTTTTAGCGGTATTCATAAAAAAAATATTGCATGTAGCATATAAATATATTGTTTTATTATTTGCATGTGTCTTTATTTGAATAATAATAATAATAAACAATACAGACCCAACAATATTCAAAACCAAATTTGCCTCGAACGCAAATTTCTTAGTGTGCACACAGTGGTGAATGTCTATTGGCTGTTTAACTTACACACGATTTTGCTTAGTTATTAGTTTCCAGCGATTCAAGAATAAACAATAGAGTGTTTATTTTATTGTTGTTTCCCATGTTGTTGTTATTGTAGTCATGGCGTTGTGTAATAATATATTAATCTGGGTATGTCCTTATAAATAAACTCGTTCGGCTGGCAAAGTGGCATAATAGCAATTTAGTTTCGGCGAATTGTGTTTGACGTCGAAACTAATTCAGCGTTGTTTCCCTAGGACCAGCAAAGAATGAGCGGACAGTTTTGGGGAGCAAGGGTTAAACATTTTACAATGGGCTGCTAATATTTGTTCTTGCAAACCGCCCGAAACTTGTCGCTGTGTACGACAAATTTGTAGTTTTACGTGTTAATCCAAAGTTGGGTCAAACTAGAACCGTCGCGATACCTAGGCCTAATTCATCGTGATGTGACGTCACGCATTCAAGTTTTATTAGCAATAAGAATAGGAGACAAATATGTTTACTATTCCGGTTTAAATAGAGTCAGATTTTTAAATATTTATAGCATTCTTTAAATTTATTAAAATTATTTACTGGTTTATGTGTACAATATTACTGGTTAATTTAGTAGTGAAAAATTTAATGATCGATGTGCACACGATTAATTTACAGATGACCATGCTTTAAAATATTATTAAATATATTTACGTGATCGTTTATTTATTAAAATCATTATTAAAAAACATATACATATATGTGAGTGGATAATAAATATTTGAATAATTATTATTGTGACGAAATATTTATACGACTTATCATATGTGTATATATAATATTAACAAAAACATTCGACTTGATAGACAAAAAATACATGTGAGAGTCAACATCGCACATAAACAGAGAAGATTCGCGAGAGGCGATTTTCTTTATGCTCTTTTTTTTGTATTTCTTCGGCGCCGGATAAAGTTGAATATAAGGAAAATATTATTTTTCATCACAGAAAAGGGAGAAGAATTACATTAATCAAATCGACGACATTCGTAATATAAGGGCTCCGGCGCTAAAAGTTCTCGAGGGAGGAGTCTAAAAGAGAAGAGAGAGCCCTCTCGGAAAACATCCGCCAAACGTTCCGGTCCATTAGTTAGCAAAATTCCATCTGACAAGACTCAATCTGAAGACGTCAAAAGTGGGCAATTTTAATTTTAATTGAGACGCCGCCGGACCCCCGGCTGGAAAGTCGCAGCTTTTGATCTGTTTATGCGCGAAAGCGAGAGGAGGAGCGGAAAATAATACGGCGATAACCAAGCAACGGAAACTCGGGAAATTCGGTAACAGGCGCCGAAGATATATTTTTCCCTGTAAATAATTTATTTGACGTTATTGTACAAATACCTTTCTTAATTGACATTGAAGTTTTGTAATTATATTTATTGTTTATCTAGCTCTATCATATTTTGACTCGATACAAAAACAAATAACGCTTATTTGACATAATGAGCAGATACGTATTAATTATAATATATGTAATGATATGCTTTGATTTCAATTAAAACTTAATTTACATTCGACAACCAACTTAAATAAAAATGAGAACCAAAATCGTTTGCCTTCAATATTGTATTAATATACGTTAATACATAATTTCCAAGAAACATCTAAAGTAAACAAGTATTCTGATTCTAGCAATGAGCAGAATCAAAACATGATAATCAATAATGCTACTTTAATATATAAAATACCCATTTAGTGAAAATATAAAGTTTTAAAATATACATCATCTAAAACTTTACTAACTTTTTTATTAAAAAATCTATGCTATGATACTTTAAGAGTATAAAAAACATATGCTTACTTTTGATATATACTTTTTTTATTTTACACAAACGTCATACATTTTTTTATAGAAAGTGAAAACGTGTTATATATCACACATAATACAATACAATCGAATGTATGTAGACTTCATTTGCATTAAAATGTTATATTATCACACACGCATATGACACAACTTTTTATCGTACATTTGGTATGTGTAATTTAATTTTTTTATTTTGTTTACAGTTCGTTTTAAAACGATGTTCATTTTACGTGTTCTCGAACTATAATACAAATTGTATCATGCCATATCTCCCAATCGGGAAAACTGAAAACAGTAAAAGTTAACATCGACATCTTCCAGAAAAACACCGTTAAATGCGACCCAATATCAAAAGTTTTCCCCTATTTAAAATTCAATACATTCTCTATGGCACTTGCTAGAATTGGCCGCCGAAGAGCAGGCTCACAAAAAATAATGCCGGAAAAAAAGTTTTTAATAAACGATACTGTCAAAGTTTGCGGGCGAGTTTTCTCGCGAAGATAAGGGTGACCAGATTACATCTAGGCGAAATGAATAAATTCGGCGAGCACAATAAAATCTCAAACTATGAGCCGGAGGGTTCGTGCCTTAATTTCGTGCCACCCTAGCGACGAGAGTATAAAAAAAAGTGTGTCGTTCCATTAAAAGCGGGACGTTGTAAAATAAAAATGAATCATAGATCCTTTGGACGGCCCAACTGATAATAACGAAAGCGAGGATTAAATTTTAAAATTTTCGAAAAGAATATAATAATCTTGATTTAAGAATTTTTAAAGTGAAAAAATTGCGCCCGTTGTATATTTATCGTCGGAGACCATCTACGGCTCAGTTTTTTTTTCAATAAGAATTTTTCAGAGATTGGTCGCGAGATAAATTATTATTTTATGAGTTGTGAAAAAGTTAATCAATTTTTGATGAATTTAATTAAAGCCAGAAGAAGCAAAAGTCAGAAAAAAATATAAATTAAATTCTTTAATATGAGTATAACTTAAAATATATTTTTGGCTAAATTAAATATTGCACATAAAATACTACAAAAAGAGATATTATTGAATCCTAAACTACACTTTCGTATTATAATCCCAACTTAATTATTATATCATTTTTTTTTTATAACATACCAATTTTTTAAATTATGTTTCTAAGCTTTACAATATAGTAAAAACATAGAATCTAGCAAATTTACGTAATTGGACTTAATTCTAACAGAATACAAATATTTCATAATTTCGTTAAAAAATTAACGGAAAATGGATTAATTAAATCATCATAAATAAACCTAAATTTATATGGAAAAAAATGATAAAAACAAAATCTACCCCGTGAGAATAATAATGTTTTTTATAAAATCAGTCAAGTAATACTAATATATTTAATAAACTTAATACCATTAATTAAATAATAATATTCTACTAGTAACTAGCTTATGTACAGTAATTAACTAAAATGGATATTTTTTAATTATTGAACATATCTATGCAGATACATAAAACTCGATTTGATATTTATTATTTAAAATGAGTTTAAGAAAATGCAATTTAAAATGTAAACCTATTAATTAACTTATATTTCTGTATTGATAAAAATTAACATTTTCTAAGCTACGACCAGTTAAAAATACCTTGACTGAATGGCTCGCACAGGTGTTTATTGATTATCAAAGTCACATAAAAAATATATAACGTTTTAATTACTGGTTTCCTGAGACCCTTCAAACCACATGCGACCTGTCCTATCATATTTATTGTTTTGAATTGTTATATTTTAATTTAATATTTAGTTACTAGTTATATTTATTTAGTCGTTATCACAATAGCAAATAAATAAATCTGGCACTTTATATTAAATAACTCAACCCCAAAAAAGCAGAGAGCCTTATGTTGCAATACAGGAATATGCAAGACTGTAATGCGCTGATGTTAATTATCAACCATATCTTGTCACTCTTGAGGATTTATTTATTTTTAAAGTGGCATAATTTGGTATAAATGTTTGAACCAATTCATGAATTTTGGTTAAAAACGACACCGTTGTGATGCCTCAGACACCATATTATCCATACTATGCTTTTCGTGATTTTTTTCTGTTCCCACAGAAAAGATATTAGATTTAGTAGAATAGTCTACTCTTATTTCTGTTATTTATTATTTATAATCGATCCAATGATTTCCTTATATGAACTGAATTTTTCTCTTTTATTTTAGCGCGATATTCTTCTCGTAAAATTTATTTTTTGAAACTATTTATATACTTGGTTTTTATTCAAAGTAACTTGTTTGCATTCTTCATCATACCATTCCTGTCTTCTTTGTGGTTCTAATTTTCTTTTATCTTTAAGAAGTAAACAAAATAAATATTACAGAATAATCGGAATATTTATCACACCTCCAAATATCCTTTTTTATGATACAAAACAATATTTTGAATTGTTTTCATTTATAACTACTATTTATTAAAAATAAAATTTATAATAAAAATACATAGTATAATCTTAAAATCAAACATACTAACTCATGATTATATAATCTAAAATAAAATTGAAATAACGCAAATTAATATCACAAATATAATGAGCGTATTTTTGATAAATTTCGTATATTTCGTAAGAAATAAATAAAAAAGCATTAACATGATTTCCTCATTAATTACAAATAATTCCGTAATTAGTTTCTGCGGACTTTCCTCCGCCTGCTGCCGTATTCTTTTCGCATATTTTCCGCCCGCCTAATTACATAAGAAGAAAAGCATTTTTCAAAGCTCCAAATTCACGTTATCGTATCGTGCCTAAAAGCCTTCGGTGGCATTTTAAATGCCATTCTACGTATTTACTTATAATATACCCTAATTTTAAATTAGACGCGCTCGTCTCGCTACACCCGCTACATACATATAACCGTCACTCTGTCGTAACTCGATTATCCATCTTTAATTTATTGTCTGGGGATTTGCTTGACGAAAACAATTTCGAACCGAAACTGTAATGAGATTAAACGAGTACGTGCTTTGGAGTGAGATTGTCAAATGACAATAAAAAGCATTTTTTGCAACGCGAAAAAACTATGAAAATCAGGACTTGACAATGGTTCTTTGTACTGTCTCGTTTAAAGTTTGTCATAAAAAGGTACAACGTAAAGTTAAAATAAATATACAAAGAGTATTTAATTGGTAAACTGATAAAAGCAAACTGTCAAGTAGGTGTTAAATTGCTTTTTGTAAAGCGTGAACTAATGAAACGTTTCATATTTACAAGTGCAACGATACGCTATAAAGTTTGTATTGTTCATTATATCTCTGTAGAGAGTGTGTGAGAGAGAGAGAGAGAGAGAGCTGTAGGGATATAAAATAATACTTTTAATACTAAAATATTTTTACTATTGCTAAACTATAATTTTGGTACAGATTGATAAAAATAATCTGGAAGAGATAAAACAGTTTTTTTTATTAATAAAACCACTTGGAGCAACTAATTATAAAATATCTAATCACATAAAAAAATATCAAGATAAAGCGATGTATATTCTCATATATAATAAAAACCCTATTAATAAGTACACTAATCATATATTGTACTGCTATATTATATATAGTAAATTTTATCTGAATTATTTCATTTTACCGAAATTACTTCCCTAAAAGCTCTATGTATTAAAATTGAAAAATTAATAATGAATTTGCCGTTGAACTTGTTCAATCAAATTGACCACACCTAACTTTGATAATTTACTCCCTCGTTCGCCCCAACTTCGATTCTGACCCTCGGAGCTTTCAAAATCTGACTAATAGTCTGCCATTAAACGAGCTATTTATCGCAAATTGCCGACGAGAACAACATCATCATCGAGAGCGAGCTTTCTGAAATTAAAGCTGCTCATTGTGTGCGCAATTGAAAATAAGCTCTCTGACGTTTAACACGTTTGAATATAAAATAGTTGGAAGTTTGAGTCGGGCTCTCGCAGTCGGCGTCTTTCGCAATTAAGCGGCTCCGATTGCTACGTCGATAAGGGACCTCTACGCCGTAGCTGAATTGCGAGCTTAAATATTAAAACGTAAAACTTTAATAGTTGCAAGCTGTGGTAATATAGCTATTATATAGTATTACATAAAATTAAATCAATAATATTATCTATTGAGATTTAAAGTATGCATTATTATATTTTATCTCATTAATATTAATAATATTATACACATGTATATGTAAGGAAATTTAACAGCAAAATTTCTCATTGATGTTACAACATTATTAAATATCAAATTACATAAAATGTCAATTTTACCTGAGACGAAATCGATACTTAATTAGCATATATTTAATTTTCTAAACGAATGTACGAGAAATATTCAGCAAGTAAAGATAAAAGGCTAATCAAAATTGAAGCGTTTTGTTATCCGGATGGCAACACTGCTTTTTTCGCTAAGAGCTGTTCATGGCAATTATGTCATAAATACTGTCGTTATTTTGACACTACTTTGCATTATTAAAACAGGAATATATAATACTTTTAGCTTTTGATCTATTTTATAAACAGAAGTCCCTACAATATTTGAAAGACAGTTCCCAAAAGATTAGGTTATCAGAAACTATTTATATTTCATCGAAACCAAGAACCCTTAAGCTTACAATATTTATTTAATAATGTATTGTAAATCTTTTTTTGAAGCAAGAAGTATTACAAAGAAGAAACCACAATCAACAAATTGTTAAATAGTGAGAAATCAGAATTATAATAAAATAAAAATCACTAATTTCAATCTTCTAGATACGATAGGAAAAAAAACATCAAGGTCTGTCAGGCTCATTAATTAAAACACCCTAATAATTAACAATTAAACCATCGTAGTGTTTTTTTTTATTTTTATTTTTAATTACAAATAATTGACAAATCAAAAAAAATTATTTCTAGAAAAAATTACTGATTTCCCGAAAATTTTCATACTATCTTTTTTGCTAAAAACTAGATTTTCGCAAATATTTCTAAATGTTTTACAATTGTTGCATTTTTTATACAGCTGCATAAGAAAGGGTGGGTCTATTTTAGATGTTTAAAAATATGCATCTTGTCTAGGAAGCTTTTAATAGAGGTCAGAAGGATTTAAATGACGAAAAATTGTTAACGATTTAAGGTTTGAAAACCCTAGGAGGTGATAATTTCGTAGCCAGTGAGACGCTTAGTGGAATCTAGCTAGAATTTATATTAATTTATATTACGCTTGCGTCAAACGATGAATGGCGAGATGTTTTCTCCGAGCGGTGGTGGAGAATCTGGCGCAGGGATGATGTCCATGGGAATTCCTTGAAGGTCTTGTAGGTGCCTACAGCGAGTGTCTGGAGACAATTTCTCTTGCTGCGATTATCGTGTTTGAGAGTCTCAGGTCGTATCTTTGCGTCTGCCAAGCGGGATGAATCTGTTGGTCTCTTCAGTGTCTGCCTGAGTCTTTAAATGGCTGCTGGTGACTGTTTTTTTTTATCGGAATGCAAGTTTAAGTATCCAAAGCTGCAAAGCTTGCTGGCCAGTCGCAATTATGCAGCGATCATCCAGCCAATCTCTACAGTCGCTTCTTAGAACGGTGAAATAAGTATACGCCTTTATAAAACGACGTTTGCTTGATGGGCATTGTCCAAAGTCGTATTGCATTGCAACGGGAATCCTGTAGACCCGGTGATTTATTATATTCATGACCGTTTCGCAACATAAAAATATTCTTGCAATGACAGTAAGAGCAAAACTCGTGTTATTTATATGATTTTCTGTTCGTAACGAGGGCTTTGTGTGTGATCCCAAGAGGAACACTTGAACCCACACAAACTTTTACATATCATATACAAACTGTACGTGCTGACTTCAATTATTGCACATAAATTAAAGAGCAGCAAAATTTGTCTTAAGAACTAAAATAAACACCCTTGACACAAAGCTTAGAAATTTCAAATTTGTTATTATAGGCATTAGTCTATCATGCTGGTGAAAAAACGGTATATTATGTAAAATAATAATAACCCATACTTTTTAAATATCTCTCGTAATTAGAACAAATACTAAAGGAATTAATAGCACATGTCATCATACGATAAATTTCCTCTCCAATTTCATTTTCCTCTCAACGAAAACAAATACTACAATGTTTCTTTTATTCTCGGTCGCCTTCTTATTGTTCTTCCTAATGCAAGAGTTAAATTTGATTTGCAAATACACGCCGCATAGATTGTCGCCTAAACGATTACAAATGGATTGTGAAAATAAGAAGTGGATGGCAAAGAAGGAAAATATTTGCGCCGAATTAATGGATTATTCCCCAGACCGGAACGGGAGACAAGAGACGGTTCCGGGGCCGATCCGGGGACGAATTAGATTAATGATCACAATAACGTGATTATCGAAAACGCCTAGGAACGGCGCATAATCGAATGAGGCACTTCGGTGGTCACGAACACGAAAATATACACGTAATTTGACAGATACTTTTGTGACGTGCGCTAAAAATTACATTACTGTACAAAAAAGAGAGAGCTTTGAAAATGTACGACCAATCGCGTTAATCTTTGAAATATTCTATGATATTTTATTAAAAATAGACCGAGACACCTTTTTCGCATCAATAAATCTGTGACTTAGAGATTGCGGTTTTTTTCTTGTTAGTGTATTATATGCTGTATATTGATACAACATCGCAATGCCGAGAAAAATAAAAAATCAAGAAAAATCAATATTCTATAAGGTACAAGAAAATATTATCTCAAATCAAAGATTGATTTTTTAAGACGTGACTTGCAATAGTGTACCTTTGAACTAGACATAGTTTTTATCATAACTTTAATATTAATCATTTTTAAATTAAACCTAACACAAAGTTCTTTAATAGATGTTATACTATAATATAACCGATATCCATATTTATATGTAAATGTAGCACAAAAATGGGTTTCCAATACCGATCTACTGAATCATAATTGCTAATGAAAATAATAAAAACAAGTTCAAATAAGTTCACTTTTCAACCTTATAAAATTAAACAAAATTCCATACGAGCGTTGAAGCGATATAAAAAACAGATCTGTAAAATTAAATTTAGAACACGATGTATGTTCGTCAAGATGTACGAAAGATTTCACACTTGCCCGGCTATTGGTATGGGAAGCTGGCAGCTCCCACTGCGAGACATGAAGTCCGAAAAGCCGGAGAAATAGACAGATTCAAAACGTCAACCGCATGAACGATTAATGACGGGAGTAGTGGCTGAAGTTCTAGTACGCATGCGCGACCAATTCAATTTCCGATATGCAATTCACGGCGCACGCGTATCGACTGGCCAGCTAACTCGCCCGCGCTGCAGTTGGCTTTAGCCGCTCCGTCGGCATGATTTTCTGTAGCCGATATTCTGAGTGATTATTTTTCATAATTACGTAAATTAAAAAAAATAATAAATGATAAAAATATTTAATTTTTTAAATATATATTATATAGGTTGGTTCACATTTAGAGTTCAAATTTCAATATTTAAAAAAAGTTTGCCACTTCAAAATTTAATTTTAACTAAATTAACAATTTATACAAAATTGCATTTGCTATGAATTTCTTAAAAAAATCGCAACTATAGATTTAAAAAAAATGTATTAAGTAGTAAGTGATTCATTGGATATAAGATATGAAATATAGTATTGTTGTGGAAAAATCATCAAAGATTGACGGTGATATCCTATCTGCAGAAATAGAAGCAAATCATACACAAACTATCCATTAACTGTGCATTGATACATAAAGAATATTGGGAAGGCTTGGAGACACGCGAATTGAGCGAAGAAAACAATTTGACGCGTATCCGCATTTCCAAAGAGCTACTTGATTTTGAAGCTGGTCGCCTTTTATCGATGTTAAATAGATCGTAGAAAACAGTTGTTGTCAAAAAGTCAAGAAGCAAAACCTTCCTCGAACCCCGGACTCACTGTAAAAATAGCAAAACAATAACAGCAAGCTTATATTGTAATCAGCTGGATCGCTTTCATAAGGAATTAAATAAAATGCCTAGCGTTGTCAACATACATAAGTCGAATAAATGCGGCGAAATTGACTCTCTATAAAATGAAGGAACTTGGAAGGGGTAATTTCATTTACCTTATTTTTCAGACCTTGCTCTTTTTGACTACCATTTATTTTGATCGATACAATGCAGATAATTTCGCTATAGGAACATTTTGCATCAAAGCCTTTAACATATAATATAGAATTTAAAAAAATGATCTAGAGGTGAGATATTTTTTATTTTTTTGAATCATTCAAATTAAAATAAACATTTAGAAGTGATTTTTAAAAACGTTAAAAACAACATTTATAACGGGATAAGGTAGTAAAACGCACATCAAATATATACCTAATTTATTTTACGTAATTGAATTTAACCGCTTAATATATTATGACTCAAGATATTGTTGTATAAAATTGTACTTGTAACTGATACATAATAGATGAACTAGCCACAGGTAATTTCTACACAACTTTCTATTAAAATTAAAGGTACATATGCATATTTATTTATAATATGTTATTTTAGTGATTGTGTTACAATATTATTACTGAAATATCACATTACTTTGCCTGTAAATAAAAATTTAAAATACCGCTCTCGAAGCAGATGGATTTAATATATGTATACATTATTTAATTGGTCGCTTTTATATTTAATAAACGACTCAATAAAATATAAATGGAAAATATTGGAAACCATAAAATTCAATAACCGATTGATTGAAACCAATTATAAATAAGAATGCTTAATAAAATATAAAAAAATATCTACGAGAGATTCATGTTTTATACAATTATGAAAATACAATGTTAAATTGAATATGTAGATGTGTTTAAAAGTAACTCATTATATACAATGAAATTACGATATTCGTAACAACAATTTACTGTTAATATGGATGTCATAATATAAACACGATATTAATAATAATTAATATAATAATAAATGTTGTTTAATAAAAAATATTATATTATACTATCGCGTGACATTGAAAATGATAGATCATATAAACCACTATAAAAATGTTATGGATATTTGATAACTAAAATATTCGTACTTACGTGAGCATCGATAAACGTTATTTAAGAATAAAAATTTGCAATAAAACCTTCGTCACAACACTGAATATACATTTTGCACACAATTTCGCGCACCGGGACGTTTCACTTGTAAATATATGCCGCCAGCTGTTTTCTCGCTTGAAGCCTTGGATAATTTTTACTTGAATGTAATGTAAGACCTTATAACTTTAACTATATTCTGATGGCATATATTATACGATAAATAAATAGCACATTTACACAAACAAACAAAATAAAACATGAATTAGAAGTAACCGAAAAATATTTTAGTTAAGCTCTGTTTACTTTTATCTGTAATTCTAAAGCAAAAATGTGTTGTTGTGTTTCGAGACGCAAAATTGTAAAGGAGCAATAAAATAATATTTATATATAAATCATATAAGTCAATATCACTAACGTTTTTTAAATAAACAATTTGATATAAAATAATATTTATAGGCACGTCAATAAGTAGTATGTTATTAACTATTTGTAGATATTTAAGTAAAACCACTTAATTATAGTATCATTAAAAATGTACGTTGGGTAATTTGTTAAACATAATATTTATTCTGTTTAGGCTCTACTCTTATCGTCATAGTTTATTTTAACTTGACCAGCAATCATTTTAAACTAAGCAGTAAAAAATAACGCAATGGTAATTTTTGTAATATCTGATATTTTTAAATTATTAAGATAGTCCAGCTGTAGTATTTCAAACATATACACGCTTTTAGGGTTATTTATCAAAGATTTTGAAAATGTGTTATATTAATAATAAAAAAACAGCTCTCTCCATCACACGTGTTTTTTTAGAAGTCAGCTGTTTTATCTAACTTACAACACACTGTTGACCAAAAACGTTTTATAAAAAAATTATAAGCTCTTCAAATTGGCACTAATTTACAGTATGCATTTTTTTGTTGATTCACCCATTATATAAATGGGTTATTAACATCCATTCAGAATATCTTATAACTTGTTTTCTCTCTCCTGAAAATATGCATATGTAGATAGGTTTTTGCGCTACTAACTTATCGATACGATACATAACAATCGCCTAATAGTTGCAATAATATATTTGCGATGAATTGCTGCCGTGTTTTCATCATAATTTTTGTCTGAATTTTGAAACCCAACCACTCATTTTATGCTGCTTTAGATTTCAAAGTTGAAGAAGTCAACCACGTGAGAAACTCTCCCGTAATTTTTCGGTTACCTCCGAAAATATTAGCGTTAACGTGAATTATTTACGTGAGTGATCTACGTTGTTTTCACGTCGTAAAGGGCGCGAAAGAGCGACGCCGCGGAGGGACTTGTCACGTGACTGTCAGGTTCGCGGGTCGCGGGTCATCGCGTTCGAACGATAGCGATGCTTTTTCGCTTTCGAGTGACGTAACTGTAGCGAAGTGTTGTTACGCCAGGCGACGATGCGCGCCGCCCGCTCGACCGGCGGAGAGGAACTGAGCGGAGAGCCGAGTGTTTGTGCCGAAGTTCGGAATGCAACCGCCAGGGGCGCCACGAATCGGGCGGAAAATCGCGCATGCGCATATTAAAACACCCCATGTGCGAGGAAAATTTAGGCGGCTGGAAAAGCGCGCGGACAAGAGACAAAAAAAACAAGCTTTAAATAACTTGTTTTTCACAAGCATATTTGAATTAAATGCTTTGCCGCTATTGCGGCCTAAAGATATATACTAATATTTTTTGAAATAAATTAATTTATAGATTTTATGTATTATTTATTATATAACAAACACACACAGCTGATCATGTTTGAAAGGATCATTGTCTCAAACCCTAAGCTCGTGTTAATGACTTTATTATTATTTATTTTATTTTATTAATTTATTTAGCTTAATAGCTAATCTTTACATCTAACAAATTTAGTAAACATATATAAAAATATATAAAAAATACATAACAGAATGAAAAAATAAAAATATACAATAATAAAGTCTTAATATTATAATTTATTTCTATATGTACGAAGGTGTTTTTTTATTCCATTTATGAAACCCGTTATATTTTTGCTGTTTCGAATTTCTCTTGGAAGACTATTATATAAATCAAACCCTCCGTACATAATTCCCCTAGCCGTACTCGTTTTCTTATACTTAATTATCTTTAAATTTTCTCTATTTCTAGTATTATATTTATGTACATCTTTATTTCTTATTAAATACTTATTAAAATATTCTGGTAACATATTATTTTCCAACTTATATATAAATACTAAAACATTCATACTCAATATTTCTTGAACATTCAACCATTCTAATCTATCAATCATACTTTTACAATTAGTTAATCTATTTTTATTTAAGATTACTCTCATTGCCCTATTTTGTAATTTTTGCAACATTTGTTTATCTAATTTATTTAACATATTTAATAGTGTTACACAATAATTAAAATGGGGCAATATTATACTATTGTAAATATTTTTTTTTGTATTTATACTTAATATATTTCTTAATCTAGATAATAAACCTATTTTTCTACTATTTTTTTTTAATATGTTATTACAATGTTCTTTAAAATTGAATTTTGTATCAACAATTACTCCTAAATATTTTATATTATCCACTATTTCTATACTAGAGTTATTTATTACTATTTTGGTACTATTATCTAACACATTTTTATAATTAATAAACATACATTTAGTTTTATTCTCATTTAATTTAAGTACATTATTCTTTAACCATATTTCTTATAAACTTAATTCATTATTTAAATTATATACAATTTCTTTAATGTTATCACCTATGCAATACATTAATGTGTCATCCGCAAATAGATGAATTTTACATTTTTTCACGTTATTAACTATATCATTAATATACAAAACAAATAACAATGGTCCCAATTTAGACCCTTGTGGTACTTAATAAGACACTAATTTCTCTTCAGAAAATACATTATTTATTTTAACTTTTTGTTTTCTTTTATATAAGTAATTATTAAACCATCTTAAAACTATATCACTTATACCTATACTCTCCAATTTCTTTAACATTATTTTTCTGTCTATTGTTTCGAAGGCTCTCTTGAAATCCAAGAAAACTGCTTCAATGATTTTGTTTGTATCCTTAGCCAACAGCCAATCATTTATCACTACTTCTAATGCAGTTTCAGTAGAATGCTTTTCTCTGAATCCCGATTGTTGTTTACATATTATGTTTTGAGAAGTAATAAATTTTGACCAAAAATGATTCATTAACAATTGAGACAAACAACACAATAGGATTTCGGGGACCACATAGACCTCGAGCTTACAGTAAATATTATCCTTCATTAAGAGAACTCCTTTGTGGCCAAACGGTCATGGATATCATAAATCACCACATCCGTAACATTTCCGAAAATGCAATACGACCTTGAACGAGCAAACGTCGCTTTCTAAAGGCGTTAACTTATTTCGCCGTTCTACGCCTGGAAAATTGCTACATATGCAATTCGCCAGCAAGCCTTATAGCCCTGGATGTATAAGCCCGGACTCCGATGAGGTGAGTCAGATAGTCATCCAGTCAGGCAGACAAGCAGTCAGAGTCAGGATGTCATAAATCACAAGCAGCCACTCGAAGAGACTAGCAGAGTCCTGGAGCTCCCGAACGACCATCGCCGCAAGAAGAACTGCCTTCTGACACTAACTGCAGACAGCTACAAGAACCCCGAGGATAGTCCACGGGCATCATCCCCTGCGCCAGCTTAACCACCGCTTGGAGGAAACATCGTCTATCGTACATTTGTAACGTCTTACTAGATTCTACATTGAGTCTCATTGGCCACGAGGTCAATCCCCCTAGGGTTCCCAAAATTATTTGACGCATAAAACATACACGTTATTTTAATATTATTTTAACAGCACGATTCACTAGTGGTGGACGCCCTAGTATTAATTTTTTAGTTAGGACGCCGCCCTGGCGCTTTAATTGCAATGAAATTTACTTTTTAAGTACATTTAGATTTAGAAATAACCACGGAACTATATAGCAAATCTATTTGATTATAAAAAAAAATCAGTTACGATTTTGAGGGCAAATGATACTGTACCACTGCGTTCATGGATATCAGTCAGGCTTTTGACAAAGTCTAGTACGATGGACTGCTTTATAAGATAAAAGTGAACCTGCCAAAAAAAAATCCTAAACTATCAGAATCCTACATAAGAGATAGATAATTTAACGTAAAAGTCAACGCGGAATGCAAGGAGCTGAATAAAATCAAATCTGGAGTTTCACAGGGAATTTATTGGGACCGGCACTTAACCTAATTTATACAGATAATCTTCCAAAGATTATATGCAACAATAGTGACATTTGCGGACGATACAGCAATGATTGACTCTCATCATTACTTAAAGAAAGCGTCAGAAAACTTTCAGAGAGTCGAATAATAAAAAACTTGGAGAATGAAAGCAAACACAACAAAATCAACCCATGTAACGTTCACATTGAATAAAAATACCTGCTCAAATGTTTCGCTAAATGGTCAAATATTACAACAAAAAGAACACTTTATCTGGACAGAAGATTCACAAGGTGGAAACATATCTTTACTAAAAGGAAACAATTTGGATTCCTAAGAGTAAAATCTACGTTGTTTTCCGTTGCCTGTTACGCCAGATTTTTGTTCGTAGGATATTTTGGAAAAAGGAATATGTATGTAAATGAATAGAGACATCTCTTGTACAGAATTGCTAGTATTTTATTATAATAATTACTAAATAATTTTTAATATTAGCAAATATAATTGTTGCAATTAGAGTATTTTTGCTAGCCACTGATCTATATTATGTCAGCGCATTATTATTTATTTCGAAGCTATTTATAACTTATTATGATTATGGCGTATTTTTGGAGTTTTTTTTAGATTTCTAGCAATAGAAACAGTTATGTATTTTTTATAGTAAATTATTAACGCTGTCTCTATTTCCTCCAAGAGATTACTCCACACTACTAAGCTGCAGATAAATATATTTTTTTACTCCATGTTTTCCAATTTGTACAAGGCCTTCTAGATCTTTGGAAATTGTTTGTACACTATAGATAATTTATGATCATTTTCAATTCATAGTTGATAAGTGCAGATTTTAGACTGATTTCAGAGTATTTTAGAAGGTTTAAATAATGATGATAAATTATAAAGGGTTTAAAATGGAATTTTAGTCTTTTTCGGTTAAAAACAATAATTATTTTTGGATCACCCTAAATTTTTTATAAAATACAAAAGCACAACTTGCATAAACAAGTAAAAAATATATAAAGATTGTTATATATACCATAAAAATAATCTTATTTATATGTAGAATAAAGCGCTATTTTATTTTTTTTAAATCAATAAAATTCATATTTTTAAATTAATAACGATCGAAAATATTATTTTCTTTATAGCCTTATTTATATGTAGATTTAAGCGCCATTTTTTAAATCATTAAAATTTACCTTTTTTAATTAAAAACGATCAAAATCAATATTTTCTTTAAGGCTTTAATTAAAAGCTCAAAATTCAATACGTCTCGAGTCTAGATTATAATTTTAGATTGATAAAATAAAAAATATTATTTTTAATTAAATATACAGCTAAAAAATCTTATATTTAATAAAACTTAAAAGCTACCAAGTCTAAAAAAATATTATAAATAATAATTACAATGTTGAGACTTGAGTCTGAGAAAAGTTTTTTAAAACTGGGAATTTTGGAAAAAAAATAAAATTAATGATATATAGACATTTAAAAAAAAAATAATGCTGACTGAAAGCAGTTTGTAATTTACAATGCTAATTGAGTTTGCTTATTTTTGTGGCAAAAATATGGTTATACCGTGTAATTTAAAACATTCAAGTTTAAAATAATTTAGAATATTTAAGCCAAAAATTTAGAAAAACGATTAAACTTAAAACAATAAGGTATTGTTTTTTTCAAAAAGGTAAAAAACCAGTTATACAGTATACTGTATAACTGTTTTTTTGTTCAATTTAAATAAAATTATAATTGAAAAATGTATTCCTTCATATTAAAATATTTTTACCTATACGTAAAAATAATTCAATGGTTTGATGTATATTATTAAAATGTTTATAAATCAAAAATGTATATGTCTATTCAATGTATATTAAGATATTCGTTATTGAAATATATTATAAATAACCTTTTATAATATACATTAACAATACTAATATATGTACATATTATATGATTATAAATACTGACATTTGAACATAAAAATTAACCAAGTTATATATAATAAATTATAAATGCTCGTATGTATATTTTGACGGTGACCTTTAGAATATCAAAGTATTATATTGTATGAATGACTTGGGAGCAAAATTATCAAAGTATTTTAACTTTTACGGTGAAGTTTTACCTACATCACAACTTTTAATGTTGAATTACATCGATCATTGTTCCACTATATAATGCGCGAGCAGACAATCTAAAATACGTTTAGTTCTAAAAACTTTCACGTCTTGGCAACGGAGCGCACACCTTTTCAGAGAAACACAAATGTCAAGATGCCACATTGGCGGAACAAAATGTCTACCATGATCTTTCAAACGCTTTTTCGTGTTCAGCAAACCGTTGCTTGTAGAAGAAGTAGACTCGAGTTTTTTACGCAAACTTTAAGGGGTTTCGCCGCAGAATTTCTAAAACCTTATACCGCTATACCATCCGATCCAATTTTAAACAGTTAAAAACCCACGTAGAGACCTATCACAAACATTAATTTTAAACCTACGTATATAATCATTTTAGCTGATAGGTATATTAATGAGTATTTTAAGTTTTGCTTTAAATTTATAAGGGATAAAATACATAAAATAAGATCAATGTATAATATCTGAGTTTTACCGCAAGAACAACATATAGAACATTTAAGTATATTAACAAAACTGAATAAAAAAATATAGAGAATGAATCGACTAAAATATAATTTGTATATTTAGTTAATGTGCTTGAAAATTATTCTAATTATATGAAAAATAAACCTTAATTATTCATGAGATGTATAAGCTTATGAAATTTAACATAAAAGCTTTACATAAATTCATAATTAATTAAAAAATTAAGTAATCGAATTCTTAAATCATACTAATTTGATAGTAGCATTGCTTGAAATGAAAAAAATTGTTTCCCGATTGATTTATTTTTTTATTCAGGTTTTTTTTAGCAAGTAAAGCACTAGTTATAAATAATACGATTTACGTATTGGTATTTTTCCATCCTTGCTGATTAATTTGTCATTTAAATTAAATTCTTTAACTTCTCTCAATCAGTTTTGTCACATGAATTGGTTTTATCGAGTTGATTAACATAATATTAAATTAAATCAACAAAATATTTTAAGGCGGTTAAAATATTGTTATGAATTAGTTATGAACCTTTTTAAATCCCACCATAAAAATTTTCCGTTCAATATATGATATAATTTGTGTCACACAACACGAAATAATGATAGACTGAAAGTCAGTAAAAAATAACGTATATACCTACATAACAACGTTAATACGTTAAACGTGAATAAATCGAACACGCAATTTGGACACGGATAGCAATGGCGAACTTGCCATAAATCAACTTCCAACATTCATTACCCAAAATGACCGCCGAAGCAGAAATACACACCATAAATATTATTGAAATTACAAATCAGTGTGTGGCGTGTATTGTTTTGGGCCGATTTGACAGCGATCTTCGTTACTGAAAAAGCGTGACACATTAATTTCAGGTCATGTTTGTTCACGCATGTAATAAATTTACGAGGTGGGCTTGAATTATATTTATTTATTTATGTATTACAAACTAACTGGATTACCAGACATATAAGATGTATTAAATATTTACTTTATTGTACATTTAGAACGCAAGATTGGAAGCTTAGGAATTTTTTACTATTTAAACAATGAAATTAAAGTACAGTAGTATACTCTAGATTATCTGTGCTTGAAATAAATTAAATATTTATTGAATAATTTTATTTTTTAATAAGAATACTCGTCTGTTGTGATTTATGAAACACACGATGTGTGTGTCATGATTTGATGTTCACGTTAAATTATAATAGTACTGCAGATCCTTCGGTTAGAAGGAAATTTTGAAGGAAGAAAAGTTTTCATATTAATATTTAAAATATCTGAGTAAATATTGATGTTGATTTTTTTATTTTAAATGTATACAACTTTGAGAACTCTATAATAATATTTGTGCACTTTACGAACGCTTAATTCTCCATCGATATAACTGAGGGTGGGTCCGGGAGAAAAATATAAATCACTTCGTCTACGAAAGTTTGTGATTAACTTTAGATACAGTGTGTAACGTATTAGATATCGGCAAAATTCGCCCTTATATATCCGGGTATAGTCGAGCCTTCGGGCGGCAAACTTTAGGGTCTCACTGTCCTCTTGCTCGGTATACAAAAGAGGGCTAAGTCCTGACAAGTCTGAGAAAACTTTATAAGACGACATGCGATATAAGGATAAGGTCCTGAATCAATATTGAGCGCATGGTCCAGAAAAGGGACAATAGGATGAAGCTATAAAAAATGGTAATGCTATATTAATTTCAGATTACTAATATATAATCAGATTTTTCAGATCACATTCCATTGAATCTGGTAATAAACAAATTAAAACAATAACAATCAAAGTGTTTTTACAGACAGATTTCGTTTTATATTTTTATAAATTTACTTCAAAAAATAAATTAAATATGTACATACTGTGTATCATAATTATTTATTTATTATTTATTTATTTATTTATTTTATTAATTTATTTAGCTTAATAGCTAATCTTTACATCTAACAAATTTAGTAAACATATAGAAAAATATATAAAAAATACATAACAGAAAGAAAAAATAAAAATATACAATAATAAAGTCTTAATATTATAATTTATTTCTATATGTACGAAGGTGTTTTTTTATTCCATTTATGAAACCCGTTATATTTTTGCTGTTTCGGATTTCTCTTGGAAGACTATTATATAAATCAAAACCTCCGTACATAATTCCCCTAGCCGTACTCGTTTTCTTATACTTAATTATCTTTAAATTTTCTCTATTTCTAGTATTATATTTATGTACATCTTTATTTCTTATTAAATACTTATTAAAATATTCTGGTAACATATTATTTTCTAACTTATATATAAATACTAAAACATTCATACTCAATATTTCTTGAACATTCAACCATTCTAATCTATCAATCATACTTTTACAATTAGTTAATCTATTTTTATTTAAGATTACTCTCATTGCCCTATTTTGTAATTTTTGCAACATTTGTTTATCTAATTTATTTAACATATTTAACAGTGTTGCACAATAATTAAAATGGGGCAATATTATACTATTGTAAATAATTTTTTTTTGTATTTATACTTAATATATTTCTTAATCTAGATAATAAACCTATTTTTCTACTAATTTTTTTTAATATGTAATTACAATGTTCTTTAAAATTTAATTTTGTATCAACAATTACTCCTAAATATTGTATATTATCCACTATTTCTATACTAGAGTTATTTATTACTATTTTGGTACTATTATCTAACACATTTTTATAATTAATAAACATACATTTAGTTTTATTCTCATTTAAAAATATGTTTAATCTATTTTTTTAAAGGATCCTGCATTGAAAGCGTCAATTGTTAAAAAATGCTTGAGAGAAATTGTGTTAATAATACCACCCAAAACAACACAAAATGATCGTGTCAGATTTTTGGAAAAACATAAACATTAATCACCGAACCAAAATTCATCGAAATTATTAACATAAAATGTTAAAAAATAATTTTTAGTCACTAATCTAAGATACAAACCTTAGATAATTAATGATTGAACGTAAAAGTTAATGTAACTCTGCGGCAAAAAACACTGTTTATAATATAATTTATAATGCAATTCTTTGCGGTTTACCAAACTTCTCTTAGTGGTGGCGATGATTTAATGATGCTATGGTATGAATTATAGTAAAAAGTCACGCTAAGATAATATGTGGTCGATATTTGTATATTTCAGATTGCATTAGACGTTCATACATTATATCAAATGTAAGCGAACGTATAAAATAGTTAATAACGCGACGAAATGTAAAGCCCATTTATTCTGAATTCTTCCCTGACAGATATAGAAATTCCCTGGGGAGAATATGCAACCTGTCGTAAATTACTGACTTCGGAAAAAGAGAGAGGAACCTGTTGCACTTGCATTCGAATAAAATCAAATCCTATTCCTCGCTCCCGTGATATACATCGTATTAGCATAAACCAGCGCTTTGTCGGAATTCCAATCCTATTTTCAAATAAAAAATATGTATGTCGAAGAAAAAAATACATACTAAATGATTATGTATATTTTTGGATACTATATACTATTCCAAATAATTGGTTTGCAATTTAATTATAATACAGCAGCACGTCTTACATTTTAATATCAATATTATCAGTGCATTATTGTAATTAGCTTTTTGTTAAAAGATCTTAAATCTTTGCTAATACAATAGTAAGCTTGGATAAAATTATCAAGAAGGAATTAACCCATTTTGTTAATGTTTATGCTATCTCTAATTAACGTTGGATATGTGTTATATAATTTTAATATATTTTTTTATTACGCGTTGGTGGTAAAATAATATTTTACAATTTTTTGAATACATATTTAAAAAGACATTAGTAAACTTTTTTAGACAAAATTATTATCAATAACACACAAAATAACCTAAAACAATGTAATTTTAATAATAATAAAATATTTACCTTTATAGATGATTTCAGATATTAATATCGACAAACTGAAACAGAAAAAAAAGTTGCTTATTATATGCATTTTATAAATAATTTAAGCTTTTTCTTATTTGTTTTATATTATACTGTATAAGTTGTAAGTCAATGAAGAAATTTTTAGTTATTTTTATTTTTTTCTAAATATGTTTTTTATCATAAATAAACCATAAACAATTTTTATTTATTTAAAAGACAGTAAAACCATATATCTACATATATTTCTTGCTACAAAATAATTTAAGTTTATACCAATAAGACTATGAAGTCCTTTTTCCTGAACATGTGTTTTATAAGCATAAAGACTATGTTTTTTATTATATAATACTACAGTAATTTAAAACAATTTATTATAATATATATTCAGAATTATGTATTTTTTTATTTGTCGTTTAACGACTACTAAAACGTTTTATTCTACAGTTTTTTAAATTATTTTATTACTGTCAACATAAAGTTATTCTAATTTTAGTATAAAATTCAAGAATCCATTTTACTGTATTTAAAACGTCCTTGTCTTATTTTTTATTAACACAGTAGAAACTTGGCTTAAGTGAGTGATCCTTGATATTTGTTATGTAAGCAATACTACATTTTATAATGGTAACGAATTATTAGCAAATTAAGAGCCTATGTGGGTTTTAATTACCTGCAAAATTTAAAAATGATGGCTTAAGTGAAAAAAATGAAAAATGCTAACAACCGTGTCATAAGAAAGATCATACATCTCGAAAGTAAGGCAACACATATGTGAAACAATGGATAGAAAAATAATGTTGAATAAATTAAATATTAATACATAATAGTCTTTAAATAATTTAAAAATTATTTCAAAAAGTTAAATAAATTATGCTTATTCCAAAAAAAAAAAATATCTCACGATGCACCACAGGGGTTCAAATTAGGACCATTGCTGTTTTTTAATATGCATTAATGATATAATTAATAACATAAAAAAAAACATATGTTTGCGGATGACATTTTAATTTTTTACATAGGTGATAATGTTATGTCGCGGATCTCATACGCCCGCGCGCTTCGTGGCGTGGATGGCGTTCGGGCGGCGGCTGATGTCACGTACAGGCGGCATATTTGCGCGCGATCGAAGAAAGTGCTAAATAATCGCAGTTTTAGATTGTCATAAAATTAAAATTATGCTACTGATAATTATAAAAGTTTGTGTGGGCACTCACCAATACAATATTAATGAAAACTTTTCGGGCGTAAATATTCAATTTACGCAAAATCTTTGTCGGCTTTTGCAAAATGCCATAAGGCATAAAAATGATACTTCAGAATACGAACACCACATGTGTGACTATCCTAGAATTTGTCGCCACCGATTCTAAATAAGAATTCGTTATGGTGTGACAATTATATAAGCCGATCTAAGAAAATATATAAGAATATTGGAAAAGATTTTTTTTAACAAAATCAAGTACCACTAATTATTTTTTAATTATATATTTTTATATGAAAAAAAATATAATAACGATTTCTGTTATAAGAATATACTATCAAAAATATATTTAATCCCTTTTGGTGCCTTAAAATACTCAAAGATGTCAGTGAGAGTCTGTTGAAGTCCCCGATAAGCATGTGCTATTATAACTTGACCACGTGACTACGTTGCAGCGCTCAACATGCGTATTGACCATAGGTCGCCTACGCGCATACTGAAATTGAACCGAGTTACTCGTTTTATCTCAGTTTGCGAAGCACCATATCATTATCTCTCTCACTCTCGTCACTTAACGGGTGAAAGAGCGAAAGGGGAAGTGTCTCACCGCTCAGGCTCGAAAGAACAGCTCCGACTTCGGTCCCTTTGACTCGGAAAACACGACAATGTTCGGAAGTGCTCGAAGCTGGCCAAGTCGACTGAATTACTCCCACTTTACCTTGGACAACTCGGATATTTTAGAGCAGGCAGAACCGAGCTCGACCGAAGTAACCCACTATATTCTCCGTCCTTGGCCACCCTTGGCCAACTTCCAGAGAGTGTAGTGCAGGCATTAAAGAAGTTGTATTTAATTTATATAATAAATTATGTATAGTAGAAATATGGTTAAAAATAATGTACCTAAATGAGAATAAAACTAAATTTATATTTATTAATTATAAATATATTGTAAATAATAATATAAAAAAACTCTATTTGTAGAAAAAAATCAATTTAAGGAACATTATAATTACATGATGAAAAATAGTAGAAAAATATGTATATTATCTAGGATGTGAAATATATTTCCACACTTTAATTATTATGCAAGAATATTATATATGCCTAATAAATTAGATAAAACGATGTTGCAAGAATTACAAAATAAGGCAATGAGAGTAGTTTTAAATAAGAATAGATTTACTAGTTGTATAAGTATGATTGTTAGATTAGAATGGTTGAATGTTCAAGACATATTGAAAATGATTATTTAAGTATTTATATATAAGTTAGAAAATAATATGGTATTAGAGTATTTTAAATTTAATAAGAAATAAAGACGTACATAGATTTAATACTAGAAATAGAGACAATTTAAGGATAGTTAGGTATAGGAAAACGAGTACGGCTAGGGGAATAATGTACGGAGGTGTTAATTTATTTAATAATATTCCTAGGACGATCCGCAAAAATAAAAATGTAGCTGTTTTCTTTAATGGAATATAGAAACACTTTTGTGTATTAAGAAATAAATTATTATGTTTATATTATATTTTTTATGTATGTTTATATAGTAAATAAATAAATAAAAATCAACTTACTCGGACATTCACACTCAATTATGCCATACAAATATCTTATTAAATTTTTTTTTTTTATAATATTTCATATTCAATACTTTTGATTATTAAAATTGTTTTTGGACACCCGATAGAATTTGCTGTTACTGGCACTGTTTTGATCATTCGCGTAAATTAATATTTGCTGGGTTCCGTTACATACGTACGTACAGACCAAACAGAACATCTGAAACAATTAAGGGTTTGAAATTGATACGGTTGTAAAATTTCGTTATAACGGCTTCGGATAATGGCGTCTCGTGTACAAGTTCATCACCGCACTGCGCCATAAATAATGGCGTGCTTCATTTGGGTTCAGTTTTGTGTTTCAAATGTGAACCGACACAACGTGATTGACCTGCATTGTACGGAACCCTTTTAACGAGACCGCAAAAAGTCTTACCGAAAGAAAACAACAACCGCACACGTTAAACTTGGAAAACCCACCCCCCGAAAGAAACTAGGGGTGGTATCGCGTTTCGGCGTCTGAAAACACAAATTCGTGACTCGACGCCGTTCCGAGGCTCTAGACGTGTTCTTTGATTTATCTCATACGTTTTGAAGTTGCAGCTCGTCGTTTTTTTTCTGCACCAGGATAATGGAAAGTTTTGCAGTTGCGACGCAGAGGATTGGGTTTCGTGGACGGCGTGTAGTTTAAAGTTTGAGTCGTTGCGTGCTAGACGAGGTTTATTTTAACCAGCAGCGCAGTTCTTAGATTATACAATGTGAGTTTTTGATTGTACTACATACAACCACAAACTATGGATGGGTTAAATAGACTTTTTCATTAATTAAAGTGGACCTCAAAGTCTTTTATAGCGACTCATATGAAATTATGCTAAAATTCCACTGCTAATAAAAGTAAATGATACAAATGAAAATGTTCTTGAGCACTGTCTACGTTAAAAGTACAAAGATCTATTCTTTGGTATAGCCGAAAGTGAAGAAAAAAAACACTATATCTTAATATGTTATTAAAATATAGTGTTTAAGTAGATATGCAGACGACACAGTACCCATGACTGAAGAATTTTATCGTTAGATTAGAGCATCGTTGTTTGGAAAATAATATACATAAATATATGGTTATTTGTAGTGATTTAATTTCAATGAAATAGATACAGCTGGTTAACCAATCAGTGGAAATGGACCGCTAATTCAAATACCTCGACAGTTTCATCAACGAAGAGACAACTTTTGATCTAGACAACGCAGATCGAACGCAGTTTACGAGGTTAAAAAGGTGAGAAAACTTTGTTTAGAACGCAATTGAAATTGCTTAGTTGCTTTGATTGGTATTTACTGCATCAATCATGATGTACTAGATCATACTCATTTAATAATAATAATATTATTGTAACCTGGCAAGGTTAACCTTTTCATGACAATGGCCAAAAGCATAAAACATATAACAATTTAAAAGTATATATATGCATTTTCAATTTAAAAATATATACACTCTCTTAAAAATGTTCAAGTCTTCCGCTTATAATAAAAAATTGAGTGATTTATTGCCTTCTCTATGTCATTAATGAACAATAGAAAAGGCCAAAGTTAGACCCTTGCTTTAAAGGTTTAGGAAAACCCGAGTCTTTTGGACCCGACGCGACGGGTCTGGGTCCAATTTCTTTTCTGTTTTTTTCCCTATACATCTCATTTATGAAACAAGTGCATATTCATTAATTGTTTATTTATATACATATATGTGTATGTATATACATACAAAATTTGTATCGTAAATAACATTTTTATAAATATACAAAAGTCATAATAAAATAAATTGTTTCGTGTATATAAACTTACAAAATTAGATTAAATAAAGTAGTACAGAATTTTATTATAATATGAATAATATTTTTTAATTTTTGCAGCAGAAGACAAGATAAATTATTTCAACATATTTACAATAATAATACCATTTCTATTGGTTATGTATATATTTTGTCATAGGCAAAAAGAGGACTTAAGCAAAAATGATTTTAGAAGTATTCATAAAAAAATATGTTTTTTCTATACTTGTAAAAAACATTTTTTTTAATAAAAAAAATATAATTTATCGCAATCATCGTAATTTTGATTTTTTGTAAAGTACATCGCAAACACAGATATTTTTTTTAACTCAACCATAATTGGCTTATCCAACAATATGTTTTTTTAATCTATATTAAACACATTTGAACTGTGTTCTACTTTATCAAGTAACTGAGAAGCTAAGCATGAGTTAAAAATTCTGACTAAGCAAAGATTAATCTATGTACATTGATAATTAAATATTTTACTTTTTCACGTTCGTTCAGTCAACAGGTATAATACGTTGTTGACTTTCCTTACTTAAAAAATTATGAATTAAATTCATAACGTCCCTTACATATTTGAGCAATTTATAAACTGAGTTTCTGAAACTTTCTTGAATGGAGCTATATTTTGTAATTGCTCTAAGCAATATATTATCAAACGCAAAATATTGACTTGTGTTTAATATGCATATGGTCATTTATAGTTTTTTTTCCTTAGTGCGTTTACACAACTCTGGAAAACAGAAGGTTCTCAAAATTCAATTAAACATAAACCGAAAAAAATTTAAAAGACTAGATACAGGCGGCCCTCGACTTTCGAACGTTCGACTTTCGCACAATTCGCTATTTCGCACATTTAAAAAAAAAAACATTTTTTTTAAATTTAATTTTTTTTTTTAAAAAACGTTTAGATAGCGGTGAATCTTTTGCTTCACTCGGATGTTCATATGATATAAACATGTCTACAATATGTTCAATTTTGCAAAATAAAAATATAATTAAAGAATACGTTCAAAATTGTGGAAAATAAAGATATATTTCCACAATATTTAATGATATATTTCCAAAAAAACAAAGCAAAAAAAAAAGCATGGATGAAATGGAAAATCTTTATCATCTTAGATCGATGACCAACATCAAAAAAATGTCCCTCTGAGTATTTCAATTATTCAAGCAGAAGCTCTTAGTTTGCACAAAGATTAGAATGATAGATTAAAAAAATATTTTAACACGGTTTTTAGAGCAAGTAACGGTTGGTTTTACAATTTTAAAATGAGGTATTCTTTTCATAATACTAAATTTACTGGAGAATTGGCTGATGCGGATACAGATGCTGCAAAAGAATTTATTTCCTAATTATCCATAATTATTGAAGATGTAGAATATTCCTCTAGCCAAATATTTAATGTAGATGAGACAGGTTTATTTTGGAAAACTCTTTAACAATGAAAAATATGAATGAAGCCTTCACGCACCTTGACAAATTTTTAAATATTATGGAATATTGTGATCCCAATGGAGAACGCATATCTCAAGTGCGTGGGGCGATCAATAAAAACATAGCATGTTATAAAATACTATATGAAGAAAAGAAAAAGAATAGTGGAAAACAGTTAACTCTGGATAACTTTTCAAAGGAAACACCCGCAAACCCCACTTAAACGTGTCTCATAAACGCCTCTTAAACACCTTATATTTACTTGATAAATTAATATTTTAAAATACACACAGTTTCAATTTTTTTTAATTCCTTCGACTTTCGTACATTCGACATTCGCACACATTTTTAGGAAAAAATTATGTGCGAAAGTCGAGGGCCGCCTGTATGCATCTTCTCAGAATGTAATCTGGGATATAATCTGGTCCTGAATAATAATCTTAATGAATGAATATGCTGTATGAAGCACATCCTGAATGAAATGTCTAAATCGTACATGTCATAAAAATAAAATTAACAATAATATTCCGATTGTCTGAAACGGTAAAAATAATCAATCAGGCAATCACTAAAAAGTTCAATTTAGAAGATAATGCGTAGACTACTAAAATAATATTAAAAAATATTAAATTGCGTACAAAAAATCCAGCAGTATATTTATAAAAAAAAACAATAATATACTGCAGTATATTTATATAAAAAAACAATAATATACAGCAGTATATTTATATAAAAAAATATATTTTTTTGCCACCAATTAAAACTATTTAAATTCTTCTTAACACAATTTTGTTGTGTTATTGATACTGGTATTAAAGGCTCCAAATGGGGAAAAGCTATCCAAATTACCAAAAAAAAACTTAAAACGTGAGACAAGATTCTCACCATTGTGACTACGTATAAGTAAGATATAAGAAGAATTGCAAGTGATTCAAATAGATAGATGCTTTTAATGCACCTGCCGATTTATTTGAGCATGCTTTATAAATCAGATGGCCGTCCCGAATTTCATAAAGAGAAGTTGCTTTATCTACATCTATTCAGCGTACTGCTTCATTAAACCGTCATATGTTTATACGTATTACAAACACATAAGTATAAGCGTGTGTAAATAATCTCGACGATCATTTTTCACGTTCGTTTGCCGCTTTTGAAACGGCTAAAGCAGATAACGTGTCCGAATTTGCGCTCCGGCTACAAATTGCGAAGTGTAATTAAAACAGGCGCAGACAGTCGGTTTTCACGTATGAAGTAACCCTTTACGGACCAATTAGCCCGATTCGTCGACGGCGGCGTCAATATTGATTTTGCATATGAAACGGACGAGAAAAAACTCAATTTGTGTCGGCTAATTCGCTGTTATTGTCGTGCGACAATGGGTCGCCGTAAAAAGGAAAAAAGCGACGACTCCACTCACTGAACCGCGAGTTTAATCGCTTTTTTTTATTTTTGTTATGAAAAGTGAACTAGTGCAATAAAGTTAATAATTTTCATTCGATTAGCTTATTTTTAAATTATTTTTTAGGTAAATATAATTTTCATGAAATTCCCATTTCAGATAAAAAAATTCTCCACACATTTTATAATACAATTCTATCGTTGTCAGTTGAATAGGATATTATTTTCAATAGCAATATTTGTAACTTTGGTTTTGAGGTAATTTAAGTATATATTTATCTAAATATCTGGAACCATTTAAATGTGCTATTTAGCCATAAAAGAGATATGTGCTTTGTCAATTCACAATGCACAATTTTTTTTCATTACATTATTATGAGAGAAAATTAAAGCTTATATATTTCAAAGCAATTCGATCAATTATTTTTTTAAACAATAAAAGGGTAAAACGAGAACGTTTAAAGAATTATGTTTTAAAAAAAATGATGATAAAAATAATCAGTTGTCGATGAACTGATGAAACGTCCTAAACCCTTATTTAATTTTATCATAATTAGATCAATAGTTACGGAAATATTTAAAAAAATCATATGTATTTGATAGATAAAATGACAAACGAAGAAATTAAATCCATTAACTGACGTTTCGTGGTTTTTAATAAATAATCCGTTCGACGAATTGCGAGTCGGTGAATTTTCTATTCAAGAAATTTACTGGTCGGTGAACTTTCCTAGACCACATAAATCGTATTTTAGAACTCTTAGGTGTGACGTCTTTGTTGTCACATATTGATCTTTTAAAACCAAAAAATGATACAACAGGTCAAAGCACCGACTTATATCATATATTTAAGAATATATTTTTAGATTGAATAAATTATCGCAGCTACTTGCATATTGAATTATAAAGAAAGAATTGTGTCACAAAAATAATAATGCTCTTTTAAAGTCGCATAACATAGGAGACTCTCTTACTCATTGTGTTAATTATAAATGTGAAGAACCATGGAGACATTTTAACGTTCAGCAAGTGTCTCTGAATATATATTTGTCTTTAAAGTTATTTGCTGTAGCCTTACAGGCGTAAGCCCAATGCGTTACATCGGTATAAATCTGTACCAAATCGGTAAATCAAACAGACGTATTAAATACTTACAAGTAAGTATCAACCACCAAACTTTTCAATTTTAGAATCGATAAAATATGTATATGTAGGTCGATAAAATATGTATATACATATACAATATATAAATAATTATAATATTTTTTTGATTTTTAACAATAGCGCATTTTTTATAAATAAAAATTCGAGTCTGCTGCCTTGGCTCGAACCTGCGACCTCTGATTTAGAACTAGAACTAACGGACTTTCGACTTTAAAATATATTTAAAATAAAACTTAATTTTTGATCGCATTAAAAAAAATAGAAAACAGTTTTATTGAAACAATGAAACTGTTGTGTGGTCCATTAAAATATAGACTTTTCTTGAAAACACTAACATTATGTAGGTATTGGAGTAAGTAATTATTGTGCAGCATATATTAAAAAATACTAACATCCACATCAAATAAAAACCGCCACTTAAGTTAAATAGTGTCACTGAACATAATGACAACATATAAATTGAAAGAAGTACCAAGCGCTCCGGTTTTGTTTGTTTTAACAAAACAAATTTATCCGAGCATATTTCTTAGAAGCAATTAAAATCGTAATTCCAAGAACGATGACACACCATTTTAATAATTGAATTTCATTTATATTCAGCTTGTTCTCGATAGCAACTACTCGTAGTGCACCAGACTCCGTAGAGTTGCGACGCGTCAAATTAAAAAAGTCTTGAATAGTTGCTAGTTTACATAGCTAAATTATTTCCTCGGACAACGTTTGAGAAACCCCCGCCAGTTCGGGACCAATTTCAATGAAATTCGCTCCATTCCTCCGCTTTGGCAGCGTGAAAGCCATCCGGGCGTCTATTGGTGCAATGTGCCCCCACGGGGGGTCACCACTCTCATGACAGGTGGTAGTTGGCTGAAAAGCAATTGCATTGTCTCCAGACCGCGGGCCTGTGTGGTTTGAGGGCCTGGGATTTGTCCCACACCGAGCACAAATACGATGCGGATTTATTCCAACGATTTTTTGTGTTGTGTTTGCCACAAAGGCCACGACAGGAATGCCAGAGCTCGGATCAAATGGATTCCGGGCGAGGAGCAATTATTTGAGGAACAAAACAAAAACGCATCTGGAATGATATCGGGTGTTTTTAAAAGTTATCCTAACCCTTTGAGGTCCATCGACAGAATTAATGGGTATTTTTTATTATACAAATTTCAAGTCAATCTACAATAACCGGAAAACTATTGCATATGTGTTATTATGTTTATTTGTGCATTTTCAAATGACAATCAAAATGTTTCACAAGTATAACAAATCAAAATATATTTACATAAAAAAAAGTATTACAATAATTTAAAAGGCTCGAGATAACTCTTGACGATTAGAGATGACGATTTATCCTAACCAAATCTGTCGGTCGAAATAGAAAGGCTGCTTTACCTGCTCTAAATAGAAAGCTCTACTAGTGATCAAATAAATTATAAATATCTACTTATTGTTTTGATAAAAAGGCTTATTGCAGCTGAAAATCTGCTTAAAATAAAATGTACAGCAAATAAGTTAAAACTATTTTCTTGGATTTAAAGCGGTGATTGCGAATTTAATATATTTTCTGAGAAACCAGGACAAAGCGGATTTGCTAATAATATGAAAACTCACGTCTAAAGTATTGATTAATGGTACTGTTTTGTTTACCCTTTGTCAACAATACTTCAAGGCATCCATTAACAACTTTGATGGAAAGTAGTGATTTTGCATACAAACACAAATTTGATTCAAATAATAAACCAGGATGTGATTTAAATACGTTAGGTTTATTATATCCAACGATTGTTTGCTCATGCAGCAATGAAATTACTGTAAAATATTTCTGGAAGATTTTTAATATTCTGGTTGCAGTGAAAACAATAGGGGCGTCACGGACTAAAGCAAAAAAATTAATGCTCGTAGATTATGATTTAGAAGTTGCTATTGAACATCCACAACCAAGAACTCTTAAGTGTAATTCAAAATAATGTTATAAGGAAATGTTGCAAAAGATTTTTTTAAATGAAATTCTATTTATGTCTCGTCTTACTTAATTTCTTTGAATGATATTACTAATTGTGAAACCATCCACGATATAAATTCAAAAGATGACGATGCTTGAATAAAGACGTAGCAAACTGCAATGAGATAGATCACTTTTAAAAAAACAAGTATTTTTTACTATATAATAAACATTAATAAGCAATAGTTATATAAATTAACAAGAAAACAAAAATAAATAATTAAAATTATGTATACAGTTGTCAAGACTGTAAGAAAAAACTGATATCGTATATAAGCACATTACGCGTTAAAAACGCAATAAACAAAAATATAAATAATATTAACCTTTTAAGGCCATCGTTATGCCGACAAATGGCTAAATTAATTGCAAAAAATAGATTCAGAGAGAAAAACTAAAAACATCCCTCAGCGGCCGTTCGGTGCCTTTACGCACCAAAAACAGGTTGAATGCGAAATGACAAGTGCTAGGTTGCTGAATCTCCAACGGTAATGTTAAGCAAATTTTCCGATTTTCCAAATCCCATCTTAGCAATTGTCTGTCGCAGTAAAAGTGTGCAAATAATAAATCTCCTTTTATGCAAACCGGGAAAAAGCGCATATATAGCGCTCATACTTCACTTCCGTTCAAAATTTTCTTTTAACAACGCTTCAATGAAAATTTTTACTGATATCCTCGACTAAGGAAACAATAGCGTTCATCCGAGTTAATTTACACTGACCACCGACAAGGATCGAGAAGACTAAGACAGCCGCTTCCCTCTTTGCGTCAACCCTAGTCAAGCTACGACGTCCGAAATACTTAAAACTTTTAACAGAATTGTAACGACGCAATCAATCCTATTAAAATATTTTTTGTACAATAATAAAAAATATAACTAAATAACTTTTATTTACATAAAAAATAAACTCTGTGGCACAAACAATAATATTATCAAGTACGTGGTGAATTATTACGTTTTTATATATTAAATTGAATTAATTTTTAACAAGTGATAAAAATAAATATATGTATACTTTTATCATTTATTTTAGTTAATTTTTATACAGACACGGTGATGTAATTTTTCACACGAAAATAAAACACGCAAATAGAAAATTCACGTGCTCGTTAGACCGAGTCACGCGCCATGTTCTTTGACAATAATTTCGGTTCGCCCTCCGTTCCCGTGTCGTCAATGATATAACATTTAATAAAAATGTTTGTCGCGAGCGCGCTACGTGACGTTATATTGTTTTTGCCACCTGGTAACCCCGGTCAAACGTCGCACGCAAACGGACAGCAGCTTTGCCCGTGTCGTTTTTCAATATAGATATATACGATTTTAAAAAGGGATGAGAAGGCTTCGACGGAAGGGGTTGTCGCCGCACATTTTTTGACAGTTGGAAAGTTGGCCGGCCTGATTTAAGCGCCCCCTTTTACTCCCGGCGTCGTCGCCACCCGGCAACTTTGGGTGTTGCCATTGTGAAAATAAAAACCGAGGGGGAGTCCTTGGCGCTCGAATATTTATATTTATCGTTATGCTTCTTTGTTTTGCTCGCAATAACTCGATCAAGACGAGTGATTTATACAAAAAGTGGGCAAACACTCGCGTTTCCTTTATTTTTGACACTTGATATATTTATGACGGGCGTCGTAATATTTGAAATTTTGCACACCTTCGCCATACTAATTTAAGAGTGCAAAGCATATGAATATGTAATGCGCGCGGTGGCCATAAAACTCTCTTTCAAGATTCCAAATTTATGAATTTCGCGCCACAGCAATACATATATTTATATATTTGAATGTCATCCCCTTTTCAGAAATCGCGAAAAATCTATAAAATATGTATACAAATAAGGAGCAAGATTTTTGCACAAAGATTTATATGTGTAGCAGTTCATATACAACACTAGTCAAAAGACACGCTAAATGCGTGTCTGGCGTCTCACGAACTGTGTCCATGAACCTAGCAGATGTTTAAAAGATTGCTGCATTGTAGATATACAATTTTTTAATATCCTTGATATAATTTTTTTGGATTTAATACTAAAAATAGAGACAATGTAAGGATAGTTTTATAAAATAAAACGAGTACGGCCAGGGTAATATTCTAGGGAAGTGTATATATATATATATATATATATATATATATATATATATATATATATTTATTTATATATATATATATATATATATATATATATATATATATATATATATATATATATATATATATATATATATATATATATATATATATATATATATATATATATATATATATATATATATATATATATATATATATATATATATATATATATATATATATATATATATATATATATATATATATATATATATATATATATATATATATATATATATATATCCCTAGGACCTTTTTGCGGATTGTCCTAGGGATATATATATATATATATATATCCCTAGGACAATCCGCAAAAATAAAAATGTTGCGTGTTCCTTAACAAAATAAAACCAAAATAACCTTCGTGCATTAAGCAATAAATTATATTTATATGTATGTTTCAAATAAATTTGTTAAATGTATAATTAATTAAATATATTAGTTAAAAAAATATATAAAAATTAAAGCAACTACCAAGTAAGTAGTGAAATACCTTGCTGGACTCAAAATCTGCAAATCAGTGACATATATTTTATTAATTATAAATTATTTTGACCAAGCTCGATTTTAATTTTTATTTTTAATTACAATATTTATATGAAAGATTAGGAAAATCTTAGAAAACCTAATCGGTGATATCGATCGGAATTCAAATTATAATAAGCACTAGCGTCCATATGAGATTCTAACCCATATCTCTAAAACATTAGTCACCGAATTATACCAGTGGTCTATTATACTGATTTAATAAAAAAAATATTTAAATATATAAAATAAATTAATATATTGTATTTTTTTTCATCAATCAGTACTATTTAATATGGTTTAATATTTAGTTAGTTAATAATTGTAATATTTATATATTTAAAGTAGCAACAATAAATAAGAGAACCTAAAACTAAAAATATTTAAAGTAGCAACTATAAATAAGAGAATTTAAAACTAAAAACAACTAAAAATCCAAAAATTGAATATATTGCTAAAAAATAGTGAGAATTGAGTTTTCAAAACGTCCCATAACCCAGAAACTTAATTTTTAATCATTGCGATATACTATACTAGTTGTCGGTTTCTCGCTGCCGTGAGGTACCGCAGCTAGTATTGCATACTTTCCTATACAGAAATATATCATTAATTTATTTCTAGTGATTTTTGTATTATAATAAAAATAAGTTATTTTTTATTTTGTATAAACATTTTTTTAATATTTAGATTTTTGATTTTTAATAATATTTACCATCTACATATTTATGATTGACAATCAAGCTCGAGATTATAAAGTTAAATTTATCTTTCGGCAAAATTAATTTAACGTCTAACCAACATTTATTACTTTACTAACTGTCACCCAATTTAACTTTTGAGCTTTTACTAGTAAAATATTAATCGATAAACCTCCAAAATGAGCACGGTGTTAACGACACATTGTATACTTTACCTCGAAATGTAAACTTTAAGCATTTAGGAAGCTACTGAAATAAATTGAATTACTTTCTGTTTTATAATTATGTTTAGAATACCAACTTTGCCAGGACAGCGTGAAAAATAGGTATATAGAAAGTCTCGTATGAGATTAGCGACATTTGTCGCCCCCTCGGTTTGGCCGCATCGAAAATTCGCCACCCTCGCACCGAGACTATTTTCTCGCCGTAAATAAGTTAGCGCAGCCGCCATCTTATTTATTCGCGTGTGCACACTCTTGCGAATCAGTAATGAGCGAAAAATGGCACCGGTTCCGCGTAGCTTTTCCGCTTTCGCACCCTTTGTATGTACATATTTCATGATATTTGTTGAAATTCCACGAAATTTAATTTCGCGGAATTACACTGAGCGAAATTAATAAACGAGCGCAATTACGATGGTTGCCTTTTGTTGCTAAATACTAATTGTTAATAAATAATTTTGAATAAATTTAGGATACTTTGTTATCAAGTCACATTAAATATTTTATGTTACATATTATTAAATCACATTACATATTGTATGGAGGGCGATGGAAAAATGTGCAAAAAGTTTATGGTTTAATAAATAATGTTGTGCAAAAATGTTTAAACATTTTATATTAATAATATTGAAATATCTTTTGCATAAAATATAATGCGTTTTAGGATATTCTGATTTTTTTATTTTAGAATATTATTTTTATAAATAGAATTTTTCGAATATTGTTTTATAAGTAGCAAATATATATAATGAATGACAAATATTAAAAATAAATATAATTTTTAATATTATAAGAAGCGCTGTATAAATAGCAAAAATATATTCTCTTTTTTTGATATATGTAAGTAAGCAATAATATTGGTGAAACTCTTGTATAAAAGCATTATATTTATTTTATTAAATTGTTTTTTTTTAAACTGGCTACGTTTGTAATTCATTATTAATTAAGTTAGAAATAGAGTTTTCCGAAGGTGAAACAGGAAAAATATAAAGGTTGAAAAGAGCGCGATGAAAAATTTGTGCAAGACAAAAATTTTGTCCAAAAGTTCAATCTATGATTTAAATGGAATCTGATTTATAATAACTCCAAAGATATTCAGAATATTAAGAACGAATTGAACAAAGTTGTATTTTTATTTAAAATAATGTTTTATCAAAAAATAAAATGATGAAACGTCGATTCCAGAATATATCTCTATTCCAAACGAGTATATAAAATTATTTAAAATTCAGAAATTCAAACCCAAAATGTGTGGTATCTATATAAAACCTGACCTTGGCAAATGGTAATTAAACCCATAAATTAGATGGCCCTTAATATTCTGAAACACTTCAATAACTTTGTAGTCGGTTATCTTAAGACATATGTATATATTAAGTATACTCTTAATATTCTCAACAATTTAAATGCTATAAACGTTAGTCCCAGAATCAAGAATTGTAATTTTCTGTGTATAATATTATATAATGATTAACTACATCTAAAAGCGTAGTTAAAATTTTAATTCCCTTTTCACAACTTTATGTAATATATTATACATACGTAGATTTTTTGTTAAAATAAGTCATTCATACCAAATTAATAGTTCATATCCTCTCAAGTTTGACTTGTCTCTATATAACATATGTAAAAAAGGATTTTTGAAATAATTCACTTAAATAAGTTGCTATTTCGAAAAGAAAACCCTTTTTATATCTTTATAATATAGTGTAGGCGCAATATTATAATAACATAATATAAGTAAAGGACGCTCAAATATGAAACAACACTTAACAGATGGGTGTGAAAATCCAAATGGTACTAATTCACGCACACATTTGTAAGTTTCATGATGTAAATGAAAAATCGTTAAAGTTGTTTTCCGGAAAAGGGTATTTTGCAACTCGCCCCCCCCCTCTTCGCCCCTGTGTTGAAAGTGTGTTCAAAATTGGGCACACTCTGGTCCAGATTACGAGATAAATTCGCCGGGCGGCGAAATATCACATGGCATTGTCGCCGAGAAGTTTCTCATCCCTACCCTGGTGGCTCCTTTTCCCGCCCGGGGCGGGAAGTTTCGGTCGGCGGGATTCTTTCAACTGCCAAATGAACCTATTCTGGGGCGTACCAGACCAAAGTACACTTTGATGTGCGATAACCCTTTTATCTGCGGCGAAACTTCCAAAGACCGGGGCGGGCGGGGGCGGACGTCGGAAGTCACAACTTGTCAGGTTTACACTGGGAACTTTTTCTCGTACCGAGACTCGGTTCTTAGTAGAGTATATTACAATGGTGGTTTTTACGCAAGTTAGATGCATTGTTTATTGCATACACAAGAGAGTAGTTTTTTCTGGTTAATGCGAGCGTCTGTCCAGTTTCGTAATTGTAATATTTGTTATTATTTTCGTGTTAGATATTTTATTCAGACAAGTTGTTATTTCCTTTTCTTGTGTTCGAAAAACTGAGCGGACAACAAAGTCCAAAAAGCACAAAAAATAATACTTACAACCTAGATTATTAAGCAGATTTCCTAAATTAAATTGTGTGCATTGCGTAATGCACCAGCGTAATGGATATATTTGTGACACAGCAAACTGAATCAAAAAAAATATTTCAAACAAATTTAGAAGCTATTATTTTCTGGCAAAAAATGATCACCGCTTTTTTTAATATTAAAGACAAACCTCTATCTAAGTTAAAGGCCGCTAACTATATCAATATATATTTAATCCTTAAGCCAGAAGTTTGCAAACATTTTTTCTAAAGATCATAAATATTCAAAGCTTTACGGAACCAAGAATAAAAATTTAAGTGAGATTCAAAAATTTGATAAATTTGCATACGTTTAAAAACGTAATGACATTTTAATAATATTTCATTAAAGGAGTTTTATGATTATCATAATCTATTGTGAACTAGTTCAACTTTATTTTTGTTTAATTATATTGGAAACAGTTTGGGTATCAGCTCCATATACTTAAACAGGCTTTGTTGTTTTGCCATTTTTAATTTTTTTACATTTTAAACTATAACTTTATTTTACAGTAACTAAAACTTTCATGCGTTTAATAAACATGCATACGTGGTATATTATATATATGAATAATTCTACAAAAATGTCTATTTCGTATTTTTTTATATACTTATTGAAACTATGCTTATGCACAGATAATCTGCACCCGGATAATCTAAAGTTCACTGTATATTAAAATGTATAGCTAGATCAAAAAGACAGATGCCTAATATACAATAATAAACTATAAGTAATACTACACCACTGTGTATTATACCCTCAGACACAACACGCAGATCTGATGAAACTTTCATAATTGCTAATTAAAATTTTGTCCCAAGCTGAAAGGTTTGTATAGTATGTGTGTATGTGTGTGTGAGTGGGTGGGTGCGGGTTACAGAAGTTTCTCGCAATCGGAACTTGGTTCTTTAAGTTCTATTGTGAGCGTGGCGCACATATCGCATATTGGCACCGGGGGGTACTACGTACACGTATAATCACGTTTACGTTGTTGATTTTCGCTTGCGAATTTATATTTGAATTTTCGTACAACAATTGCTAAACTTTTGTGCCTTCTCGTAACAACGTTTGCGACAAAACTTTGGCCGCTTGACGTTTTCTTTGTTGCTTTTTTGACACACGGCAGCCCGTGTTTGTGTCCTTCTTTTGCACGCACGCATGATATTTAAAACAACATAAAAATATGATATACGTCTATGATACTCCGTGAATCATCCACATATCTATATATTAAATTTGATTTATATCCTTTTATTATTATATTGTACTGCATAGAATTTCGTGCGTGTAATCAAGAAAACTATTTTCGAACCATATTTTGCGATCCCACGAAAGTAACTCGTGCAAAAGAAATTCGACAAATATATATTTATTACAAGGATTACGTAATTACATTTTGATATGTATCCTGGCGTCCAATGAGAAGAATCAGGATACAGAGAAAAACATTTCACTGAGACTGCATTACAAGTAGCGATAAATAATTGGTTGTTGGCCAAGGATATGAACAAAATCAATGGAACAGTTTTCTTGGATTTCAAGAGAGCTTTCGACAGAAAAATAATGTTGAAGAAATTAGAGAATATCGGTATAAGTGAAATAGTTTTAAGGTGGTTTAATAATTATTAAAAAAAAGAAAACCAAAAGGTAAAATAAATTATGCATATTCCAAAGAAAAATAAATATCCATGGTGTACTACAAGTGTCTATATTGGGCCCAGTGTTATGTATATTATATATTAATGATATAGTTAATAATGTAAAAAAATGTAAAATACATATGTTTGCAGACGACATATTAATGTATTGCATTGATGATAATATTAAAGAAGTTGCAGATAATTTAAATAATAAATTAAATATAATATAAGTATGGTTAAAAAAGTATGTACCAATACTTAATGAGAATCAAACTATGTATCTTTATTAATTAAAAAATATGTTAGATAATAATATAAAAATAGTTAGGGATAACTCTATTATAGAAATATGTGATAATTTAAAATATTTAGGAGTAATTATAGTTACAAAATTAAATTTTAAGGAGCATTATAATTACATATTAAAAAAATAGGTATATGATCCAGAATGAAAAATATGTTAAGTTCAAGAAATATTTTAGATGAAGGTTTAAATATTTATATACAATATAAGTGATCAGAGTTTTTTTTATGTATTTAATAAAAATAAAGATATAAATAGAATTAATACAGAAATAGAGAAAATTTAATGATAGTTAAGTATAAAAAAGGAATTATATACGAAGGTGTGAATTTGTATAATAATATTCCTAAAACAATCAGCAAAAATTACACTGTAACGTGTTTTTTTTAATTATGTAACGTCTTTTTTACATAAAAAATTTTTTTGTAATAACAATAACTATCTCTAACTGGGATTTGCTTATCATGAAATTACACAAAATTACGTTTTTAATGTTTATAACAACTTAGTGGATATTAGTTTTAAGTTTATGCTGGCTAAGCTGATTTTCGATTTACCCATCAAATTAATTATATTTGTGTTTTGAGTAAATACGATTTCTTTAAGCTGTTAAGATCATAAAATAAGAAAAGAGTATTTTTATAATTAAATATAAACAAAGCAAACACGTTTACTATAATTTTATTTAAAACGAAATTATTGAACAGAAAAAATAAATTAAAAATTGTTTTCCACCGCACGCCACTGAGCGTGCGGTGCGAAACATTTACTGAAATTTGTCAGTTAGATTATAAATTACCGGACAATTCAATTACTTTGTAAGGTAAAAATAAAACAGATAAATAAATAATTTTGTTACGAGTATCGGTATCCTTGAATATCGATAGTCAAAACATATAACAACAAAAACAAAGAGAGAGAGATTTTATTAAATATAGTACGTACAATATTTAATAAAATAAGAATATTTTCTGATGATATAAATCTGTAGAACCAACGATTTACAATCATTGTTTAATAATATAATAAAACAATAATTTTGAAACAAGCGAAGAAGACATATCAAATTGACCTTTTGTCTACGCGTGCATCTGCATATGTAAAAAAATAGTGTAATAATGTAATAAAAAATAAATATGTTTTTGGATATCAATAAATAATTTTTGCGCTAAAATGAAAAATAAATCAACTTTTTTCTGATTTTTACTATAAATTATTTCACCCTTAATTGTACGACAAATTACAAGATTACGCAATAATTTTGAAAAAAATTCACCATTGAATGATGTGGATTTCCTATCAAAATCTTTCTATCAATTCTACTACTAGATTTGGACTTATCAAAAACTAAAACTCGGTCGATTGACAAGAGAATTATCTTCTTGTCGACCGACTTCAAGAGTCAGCTCATCCGATTTCTATCAAATAAACCACAAATTTGCTAATATAGACAGCTGAGACCTTCAAGTAGAAGAGGGTTGATACATCGACGCTGACTGATGATCCTAGCTTTGGAATCGATTCTACCTTCGAAACTGTCAAACAAGTACGTGGACGTAGACAATTAGACATTAGCTTATTAGAAAAGACGTCACAAAGATCCGATCTACCTCTACAACTCCTCAGATTTGACTACAACCCTGAACGAAGCCATCGCGAGAAGAAACAAAAATCAGCGAATCTGTGATTGTGCATTAATTCGTATGACTGTTCCTTACAATTTTATCAAGCTGTAGTTTTTTTCTCTGGATCACGATTGATTAGTGTGATCTCGAATAATGTTTCTAAACTCTTCGAAAGCACAGACACTGTAAAATATGACTTCAGTAAAATCAATCCGAATTTCAATAAAATATTTATAAACGTAAAATATTTAATTTAATATAATGTTAAGTTATGTGCTAAATGCATTGACTGTATTTCAAATCAGTTGAAAACGTAGTTATTAATCACTTAAAAAAGACAAGAAAAATAACTAAAATGGACTGTCTTGAATAATGCTTTTCGAAGCTATTTCCTCTTTCATTACATTTGCGTACCAAGCAAAGGTTTCAAACCTGTGTACATATGCATATTATAATATATTTGACTTAGCGTTAAAATTAGTTATAAATATCCCTGAATATGCAGATATTATTAAATCTACATAATTAAATTTAATTAGTTAATTGACACTAATATTTTATATCAAATGATATAATGAAACAACACAAACGTTTTATAACACTGGACAAGTGTAATAACAAAGCTTTGTAGAACTGTATGCGTTGAACTATTACAGATGACAATTACGAACTTTATGTACATACATACATGTGAGATAAATTTATACATACATTCAAAGACATTGTTTCGTTTTGATATAAAAGCTTGTAAATTCACAATAATAATATATCTAACTGTAACTTTGCAATATTCTGTTAATCAGATGATTCAATTTATATATTATCTTAATGAATAAACGCGTCGATTTACGTCATGTAATAATATTTCTTTTGAAAAGCATTAGCACATTTTTTCATTATTTTATTATAAATAAATATGTGTTAATTTCCGATTTAAGCGATATATTTCGCTGAATGCAGCTATTTATTAAATTAAATTGCCTTTACTTGTATTATATTATTTTCTTTTCTCAAAACCAGAACCTAATTATTTACGTACCACATTATTCGCAATACTCCTAAATCGTTATTAACGGTTTCGGTCCCACCTTAATCGACGTTCACGTTTACATTGAAGCCAGAATTAATTCGGAGAGCCACACCGCGAAACGTTGGGGGGTTCATTTAAATTTTAAACCAAGCCATTGTTATTAGTTTTATTAGTAGGCTTGATTAAAAATTCATTACCTGTATTTATATAGCGGGCGATCATAAAAAGCGGGCAATGAATTAATTCAGCAACAGTAATTGTGCATTGTCACGAACGATTATATTTATAGCATGCGAATGCAAAAACGGCATTATGAATTTTTATATCGGATTAAAATCTTGTTATCTATAATTGTGAAATAATGAAGTCAATGAGCATATAAAACTGTGTAGAACAACAAATATAATTAAGCAACTTACTATCACATGTTTAACACAAGAGCTAGGTAAATACACATGTTATATTAACATAGCTATATCTTATAAGATATTGTTTTTAAGATATAATCGACTGGGCTTTAAAAATCAAGAAAAGTTATTGATTCTGCAATGTTATCAAAAATATATTTTATAGCATTTTTACAATGTGTAGTTATAATGGACTTTATATATTTTTCGTTAAAATAGATGTCAAATTTTAACTTAAATTTAAGGTGACCACATTATTGCGCACACAAAAATTCCACACAGAAAAAATTCTGAATATAGGTTATTATTTAACTGTCAAATATATAATACTTTTAATTTTACCTGATTTATTTTTCTCTATTTTTAAGTAAAAAATTGTGTAATTATAATTGAAAAATATTTTTAAAACATGATATTTTTAAATTAAAAACATATTAACATCTGCCACCTATACAAACATTATTTTTATATACATATATACGTATTCTTAAATATGCATTATATGTGTATATGATTATTTATGATCAGAATTTTTGTTGTTGCGAATTTTTTCTGTGAGCAATTTTCATTTCTACGAAAGTCGAGTTTTGGGTTCAATATTAAAAGCTTATATAAGTACAAATATTTACAGATTTGTACAGTAAAGTAGTTAAATTTTTTATTTATATACTTTTTATACAAAAAGTATAATATACATAACAAAAGTAATATAGTTTTATTTATCTAGAATATGCAACTTTTTATTTCATGTAGCAATGTGCATTAATTATTTAATTTGCAAGATTGTATAACATTATATTTATTTAATTTATTTTCAGGTATTTACATATAGTAATTTTTTGCTATTGTTATAAATTATGATTGTTGTATGTTATTTACAACATACATTTAAAATAATAACTATATTTTCAAGGCATTTTTTATTAATATATAAATCATTTCAAGGCATATTTTAATCATATTAGTTGAAAATATATATACGTATATCGATAATAGAATGTTATTTTTTTGCGTATGATTTTTGGTTTAAGTAAATTCAGGAAGACAGTAAACTTTTGTTGCTCTGTTTTTGTTGCACACGCTTATTATTATCTCTGACAAAAGACCAAGGATGAGAGTAATTATTTCATCCCTTGATCTCAAGAATATTTTATCATAATGTTGGTAAATTATCAATCATTGATCCCCACAGAAATGTCAGTAAAATAATGATATATCAATCCACTAACGCATCACAGACAGTCGTTAAAAACAAAATATCAACTATAATTTATTCATGCCATCAAAAAAATAATAATATGAATATATCATATACTTCTACTTGTCATTTTCGTATTTGTATCCTAGTGCCTTTTTGCTATGAACTTTGGGATACAATTCACAATATTATCGGTTTAGTGTCCAATCAATTAAGCACTTCTGCAAGTCGCAAAAGGATGGTGTCTAAAGTTTTTTTAAGAGTCGCGATTACATCCTTATATATGATATAAGAGCTCGAAAACCCTTCTCTTGCACAAGCCATCCAGCTTCTTTACAAGCTTGCCAAACACGAAAATGCTTTCAGTGATGTGGAAATAGAAAAAATATGTGGGTTGGTACTAGGGATTCTGTGTCGAGACAACCTGAGAATTTATTCCCGAGAATTCAAAGATTTTTTGCTGTCTCGAGTCCCGGGAATTTAAAAATTAATAACCCGGGACTCGAGACTTTCCGAAGTGCAATTTTACAAAAATATGTAAAGAGCGAATTTGATGTCGAGCTTAATTTATCTCTCGATATGATGACAAGGTGGAATTCCTTATTACCCATAATCTCGAGATTTTGAAAGTTACGAAATTGCATTAGAAAATCATTAATTGATCTTGGCATCGGCCAAATTTGGAATGAATCGAACATTCACGTATTGGAAAATATTTGTGAAGTACTCACTCCTATAAAACTGGCAGTTGAAGCTCTAAGTCGTCGAGATGCCACTTTATTAACTTCCGAAATTATTGGTAATTTCCTTTAAAAAAAAAGATTTGAAATCAACACAACTCTGTCGCACGAACCACCAAAATATTTCAACGACTAGAAATAAAATATTTAACTTTAAAAAGGAGTTTCAGATATAAGATTCAACTATCAAGCGAACTCCGAATCTAGAGCTTTTATTCAAATCATTGCTAACAATTAAGCCAACATCTACAGAAAGCGAGAGAGTTTTTTCTACATCTGGAATATTTGCCACAAAAACCAGGAACAGGCTATGTGATTCCTCATTAAACGCCTTGGTGTTTTTAAAAACATATTTTTCCTTACAAAAGTAAAGGTTTTAACTTAATATTGATATAAATATTTCGATTAAAAAAATTGTAATAAATTAAATTTAAATAAATATCGAATAAAGTGTTTTTAAATTGTTTCAATAAATTTTCACCTATCGTACCTATAACAAAAATAATATAAGTTAATAATAATAAATTAATTAAAGTTAATAATAATAAGTTAAATAAAGTTAATAATAATAAGTTAATTTTTTAACATAATTTTTTTTCATGATTATACGAAAAATAATCAAAGTCTCGAGTCCCGGGAATTCCCGGGACTTTAAAAATTTGGGTCTCGAGTCCCGGGAATCGAAAAAACCCGAGACTTCAGAATCCCTAGTTGGTACACATCTATTTTAGGTATGCACAATATTTTTTTTAATTTAATGCTATTATTATTGTTTTTATAAAGAGCATGATGACACATGTCAAAACATGATTGTTTGATTTGTAATAAAAAATATAATAAAATACCAAAATTTTAATAAAAAAAACCTTTATATAGAGAGATGGTAATTTCGACTTTTTCAATCTAAACCTATTGGTTTAGATTTAAAAATCATATTTGATATTAGTAAGATTTAATAGACATTCTAATATTTGGTAATTGTGGTTATTGTCTGATTTTTTTTTGGCAAATAGAATAAAAGTTTAAAATAAAACAATTTGTCGTAATTGATAATAAAATAAAATTATTAGAATAAGAAAATTAATATTTGGACAGAAAATTTTCCCTTTTTTTAAAAAAAAATCTCTTATGAACCTAAACATAATCAATTATACACCAGTAGTACAATATTTTTCACAAATAATCTACGGTATCTAAGAAACAAGATAAAAAAAATTATGTAGTTGAAATCAGTATCAAAATAGTGTCATTTTACACATATTTTTTGTAACCAAATTAATGATTTTTAATGTAAAATATTACAATTCAAGAAAACTCAATGAAATTTTATTTTGTTTGAAGCCCAATTTTTTTTTACAAAGATGATTTAAATATGGTTACCATTTTTTTGAATTACCATAATGAGAACAGGGAAGGAAATTAGAGGTTGCCTTGGACGTTTAAATACCTTGAGCCGGTCCTGTTTTTGATCAATAAGTAAAAGTTGTTGAATATGTTAAGGTGAACTGTTACAAACATTAATATGTGATCTTAAAAAGTTTGGTAAACGATGTATTATGCTAATTGTATCTCAAGGAAAATCAAGAACAAAACTCTCGTTTTTAAACTTACATATTCATACGACATGTTAGCACATAAAACATAATACAAATCATATATGATAAATTATGATAAACGTTTCAATCCTAATGCGCAAGATGAGATCATTGAAATATAATTATTATCCCACGCTGCATAATTAATCATAAGCACTTTCACTTTATGAATATATGTAACAATGTCAACATGGATCGCGTATGTTAATTAATGTAATATTTACATACTAAACATACACAAACCCGAACATATATGCTAATACATAGGACACCGATTAAGAGGAATTGCCAAATTTTAAAGGTAAATTTTTTTCAACATAATTTGGTAAATTTCTAAAACTAAGCGATCGTCTTTTTTATTATCTATAAACAAGTTCTATCCGTTGTAAAGTATATAAGTGGTTGCGTGTCATACTTGATGAATTATTTATTTCACAATAACGTCAAAGGCGGAATATTAGCTAGTATAGCAGTAATTAGTTCTCTTTGACTTGTCCATTGATTGAACCGACTGTGCTTTGTTAAATATCTAACTGGTGTCATGGGAAAACTATATTATGTATGGTGAACAGTCATTCGCATTTAACTACATACCGTACAATAATTAAACTTGCAAACTTAAGACAACACTAATACAAATAATAGGTGTGTTGAAATATTAAAATACAATTAAATAAACTCGCAAAAATAACTTTATAAATGATTGTGATACTATTGATATTATTGTGGACGTACTGGCGCTTATAGGCATAAGAATAAGACGCGATCGTTTAATATTTAGAATGTTACTTGTATGAAAAAATCATGGTAGTGGTCAACGGGATGCTTCATAAGATTCCCATGTCATCTGGACGAAGTACCGTTACACGAAATAGCATGCTTTATCTTTTTCTTCGTTGCATGCGACACCACTCCCATTTTTATTTCTAGGGGCTGGGCGTCAGTCCTGGATTGTTAAAAGAATAAATTCGATTAACCTACAATACCACTAACTTCATTCCATAATTTTGCTACTTATGTATCTGATTTTTTCAATTTTGCCCAGAATTTTAACGATCTTTTAAATAAATAAAATTAAATATGTTTCTACTATTGTTGTTTCCAAAAGCAATAAAATATTTATATTTATTATAATAAAAGAGCATTATTATATAATAAAAATAAAATGGTAAATATTTCTTTAGAAACGCAAGGTAACAGCTCCACGGTGTATGGCTGAGAGGCAAATAGTAGTGGATTCTAATTAGAATACAACGGAAAACTGTCGAGCTCGATAGGGAATCTTATGATGCCAACGGGATACAAAATTTTGAGTTTAGTGGTCTGAGGGGACAGAAAGATTGACAACCGCGACTTTATAAGAAAATGAGTCTGATTTCGCAACCTTTTGAAATCAAAAACTATAAACTAGATAATTAATATCTGACACTAAATCCTCTATACGTATTAATATTTTTATTACAATAAATAAATGTAAATTAATTAATTCCGAAATACCTAGTATGTACCTTTAGCTACTATTACACTTCTTCACTGATTAATCTATTTTTAATAGAAATCTTTAATCGACCAGCTCACTATTTAATATGTATCTGTACAAATATTAACAGGCAATACTAATTTAGACAACTAAGTACATTTTAAATACCATGAAATTAACAAGTTTCCTTTTATAAATTACGAAATATAAATTATATTATGCCACACTCCCTTTTGTATCTTCGTGCATGGAGCGAATCCATCACGCTCCGTATTGGCTCCACGCTTTGACTTCTTCGCTTAGTCAAGATCTGCTCTCATTCATCATCTTAAATGCGCTCATCTCTTAGCTAAACACAGATATTAACTTAATCGACAAGATTTAGCGTTTCTAAAGATGTTTTTAATACTTAAAGCAAGGCAATGGCTCCTTCCTGCACAATCACCATTGATTTCACTCCCATTAATACAATACTTAATTGTTCTATAATATAATTTGTATCGAATATCTTCGAATGGTTTCATTAACGTTTATTGTTAATAAATATCCCAATTATTAAAGGTATTGATGTTGTTATTTTTAATTTCCAACTAATTGTACCATATACATATTTATGTCAAATAGGAAAAATGAGTGACATTTTAATGTAATGAAATGTATATATTTATACTTCAATAGCGCTTTGAAAGTTTAAATTGTGGTATATTTGTACACCGTTAATGCAATTATCGTGCACGCTAAAACCTATATAAGTCGCTAATGCACTCTGGGATTTAATGCATATTATATTGGATAGTGACACAAGCTATTAGACAGAATCGAACCGTAGATTGCCAGCGGGCTTTGATGATGGACGATAACTAATTTGAATCAATATGTCGCGTTATATCCAGGTCATTGGTGCGTTCTACACGTGTGATATTAGTTTCACGCTGCAGCAATATAACCTATGATATTAACTTTAGATTAAATTTAATAAACAATATTTTTAATGAAAAGAATCTATTATGATTTAGAAAGCACACAATAAAGATCCTGTTATATTCACAACTACTAAGCAAAAATAATTTCTTATTTAGAATATTTTAGAAATAATATTGTAGCGACTTATATACAACACATGCGCGTCTGAAATCCCGCGAGCGTGACCGCAGACCTAGCAGCAGAAGTACGCCCGCATTCTTGTGATTCTCTCTAACATAAGATTTACGCGCACGACAGTGTATATAACGCTGCACAAAACCGGACTAGACACACTAGAATCCACAGTATTACTTCACTCCACGGACGTATTCTACTTCGCCCATTGAATGAACATCATATCATATCACAGTGACTACGTACGATTTATACGCTTCAATATAAATTTATTCCTGCGTCATATTAAAAATATGACTGTCTACAAATTTATTTTGCTTCATTTTGCAAATAATTATTCATGTTTTTAAGAGATATTTGTAACTTCATTACAGTTCGTAAAAAAAAACAAAAAGAACTATGCAGTTATGACGGTTGTGTCCTCAGCTTACAATGTTAAGTCAGTATTTAATAAAATAGGAATGTCATTATTATACTGAATAGAGAGGAGCGGCCCAAGAAAACGACCCTTAGGGATTCCAGTTGGATTTTATAAGCATATTATGTGTATAATATAATCAGGGGCTTTATATGTAGATAGTTTATAAATAGGACCGTTAATCAATTTATTTGGATCCGTGACATTTATCTAATGAGTATATCATAATTCTTTCGTTAACTTTGCCAATCTAAAATTTGCTTTACAATACGATTTTTAATTAGCATTGTACTGAAAGTTTTTTTTTTAAAATAAGCAAAAAGTATGACAAGTTATTGTTTATTCTTTATAATATATTCGAAAATTCCGATGAAATTATACATTTTTGCATATTGATTTCTTCGGAAGTAATGTCTTTAACTCTTTCTTTTACAGTGCATAATACAGTTTATCCATAACAGTTACGAAATGTATTTGAATAATACATTTCAGTGTATTATTATATAAAGCAGGAATGACCAAGATGTGAACCACGAAGTACTGTACACCCTGCGGGAGTAAAACTGTGTGTTTGACAAAGCGATAAAACAGAACATAGAGATGCATTTAGAATTAAAAATTTAAGCTGCTTTGAAATTATATTGTCGTGTATTATTTTGCTATTAGATAATTTAAAACATATTTCAAATGGAGATTAAAAATATTATTGAAGACAATATAATATGGAATGCAATAAAAAAAATAACCAATAATATTTCTTCTTACTTTAACCGTAATTTTAGAAATCAGTGCAATTATCTGCAAATTTACTTGACTGCCACTCAACTAATAATATTTTATTAGGAATAATATTTTATTTTTGCTGATAATAAAAACCTTTGTTTTTATAATCAGCAAAAATAATTATCTAAAATAATAAAAAATTAGGAATTATTCTAGCAATCAATTGCTACAGTTTTCAAATTTTATACTAAATAGTATTGTATACATGATATATTAAAAACTGGATATAAAATATTTTTATTTTATTATTTTCAATCCGCCAATTTGCTTTATTATAGCATTTTTATTTTGGAAAATTAAAAATAATAAAATTCTGTAAACGATCTCAATTACTCGAATTTTTCATATATTTTTTGTTTATATGCCGCAGAATTCTAAGAATAACTTTATTGTGTCGTAAGTAAAAAATGGTTGCGGTTTCCTGCTTTAAATAGTAATAAATTGCAAAAATATAATTTAACTTTAAGGTATTATTCGAGAAAAAGGTAATTTAATTTATATTTTTCATTAAATAGAACAAGCGTTAGACGAAGGGATTTTAATTGGGTAAGCACAATCAACAACTACTAAATAAGTAGTGAGGCACCAGATGTTAAATACTGTTAAACAGTGATTGTATTTATTACATAATCTACATGTACATGAGATACGTTCCCTTTCGCTCCCTCGCGTGATAAGTGACGAGAGTGAGTGAGAAGAAGCGGGCGTGCGAAACGTATGTAACGCACGCCTTTATCTCTCACTCACTCTCATCACTTGAAACGCAAGCGAGCGAAAAAAAATTATCTCACTGTACGCACCTGACATATATATATGTAAGAACTGAATTTTAAAAATTAAGTATTATTTTTAATATGATTTTTTAATAAATATATTACATAGGGTTTTATAAATATTCGGTTACTCAATTTGAATAAAATCTTTGTGTGTACTATAGCATCGTATCCGTTTATGTTATAAAAAAATTTACTTAAAACATACCTAGCTAAAATTTGACATAAGTAACAATTTTTATTGATTAATTAACTGTATTTTTTACAGCATCTATACATTGGAATAAGCACAACCAAAAAAAAAATAGTAAGTAGCGAAACACACAAATCTGTGAATGTCATATATTTAATTAATTATAAATAATAATTAAAGCATACAATCAATCAATATACGGCCTAGCTTAATTAAATATGGATCCATAAAATTATAAAAATTTATGATGATCGATTATAAGCATATAAAATTATTTCCGATCTCCTAGTCTCGATAGAAATAGAAAAACACGTGGGATTTGAACCCAGCTTTTGCAGGTATTGGTCAGACTTATAACACTGTTGGTTAATTGTTTTATAAATAAAATATCTAAAAAAATTCGCTTCGCATGCAAATGATTTCCTGATTAAACACTTTGTTAATTAAATAATCCGTAAAAAAAAATAGCAATTTATTAACAAAATATGGGCGAATATTTTTAATTGTATTTACTTAAAAGTTGAATTTTGGGAAAATTTTAATATAATGTTAAACGTGAATTTATAAAATACTAGTTTTGCAGCCTGTAAATCTTTATTAATGTGTGTATCATATTATAAATGTTTTTTGTAGCTTAAATATGTCACTCATTAACGTTTTTTTTAAATATCGATTAAACCATGGTTCAAGACAAGATTGATAGTCCTCACTTAAGGAATGTACACACATTTCTAAAACGAGCATTATAAAATAAGTCACACTATATGTAGAAATATGTACATATATCGTAAACCACGCGTTACATAATCGTTCATCATTAAATATAAATAATGTAAATTACTCATTCTCCCTTCACTGAAACGTCACATATCCGCCCCTTGGAGGTCTATAATGTTTTAACGTGAGTTTATCACCGCAAATTGTGTACAGTGCAGTTTCAGGCCTTGCGTCTGACTAAGGACCGCACTTGATCCATAATTTACTAACACGTGTTATGCTATAAACGACGGGTAATGTCTAGTCTAGTGTTGTCATTTGCATGTCGAGGGGCATCTGAGAACTTGCCAGTCAGTCAGCTCAGTCAATTAGCATATTTACGTTTCGCCAAGTGCAGTCAGTCGGTTGATTTATGCCGCTTTTGGGGCGCGAACAACGCTTTCCTCGGAGTTACACATGTCTGAGCTCAGCACACAAACCTTATTTTGGCTGTCAAAATACACATACATGTATATACATACAACCTTAAAGTGCAAACTGTGAAGTTTAGACAGACATAGGAGGAATGAATCTAGTAGACGGGTGTTTGAGACGAGTGTCAATGTTGCTCGGGTCACATTTAACACGAGACGAGATGCAACGAATAACGTATAATACTATAAGCATACCCTATTCTTCAAACAATCATATATCATGAAAAAGCTTCAGTTTTCCACGTTTAGATATTTTTTAAACTCTGCTGGTATTGAATCAGGTCCGATTCACTTATTGTTCTTTGACATTTTTATAGCAAATTCTAACTCAGACTTCTGCGGTCCCGTTTCAACTTATCATAGCTTTGTATGGTCCTCTAAATAATGATTTTATGTACTTTATATCCAGAAAGTAATATTTTTTCTCTGTGGCATTCAGTATTGTCAATTTTTTATGTAAGTTATAGTTGTGTTTTTGTTGTAACTATACAGTAGAATTTTTATTGTAATGAAACATATTCATAAAATTCATTAAAAAATAACTTACGGTACATAACTTTTGAATAAATGAAAAAGCATTAAATTGCGTAAAACACAATCATCTTATAAAGGGCCTAAGATGAAAGAAACGTAAGACTTCTCAAAAACCTGTATTGGAATCAATCATCGAAGGAAAACAAACATATGTGTCAGAAAAGGATGTGTTCCATATTTAAAGAAGCATTTTAAGAACAA